>NC_057937.1:3492500-3742500 GCF_018555375.3 Anguilla rostrata
ACGGCCGCGGGGCAGGGTGCACTCGAGCGCGCCCGTGCAAAATAAACCGGATCTCCACCGGCCGGGACGCCGTCCAAAAGCGCTTACGGTGACGCCTTCTGCGCCGCGCGTCCGCTGGCGACGGCTTCGCGCCGGCGCGCGCCGTAAGAAAACAATTAGGATTCGGCGGGGGTGAGAGCGTACCCCCGTCACGCCCGCTCGCTGCTCTGCGGAGCGGAGCTCGCACGCGCAGGACGCTAAGTTATGCAAATCCAGCAGCCCGTAAAATCAAGAAACGACACTGATTGCAGTCGCCGTTTTTTTTTGTTACAGTGAAGCAAACAAACCCGCCGACTCAAGACATGACACTAAAAGCTCATTATTCTGGAAACGGGGCATTTGCATTTAAATTGAGTTAAATGACAATTCCTTCTGCGGCCCCGCTGATTACCGCTCCTCATCAGCAGACAACGAGGAGGATCCGGGCCCCGGCACCGCGGCGAAGCAGAGACACCGGAGGTGTTCGATTCGGGACGTTGTCTTAATAGTGACAGACGGCGGCGCTCGGTAACGTGTCTGTGAACGGGACGCGTGTGGCAGCACGCTGCAGACGAATCACGCTCACACTTGGAGTCGTGTCAGATGAAGGGAATTTACTTCACATTTTTAAGAAGATGCTTTTCAAGCATTTAAACCAGTGTATTCCCCCAACCCCGCTCTCCTAGCTCTGCCATCCTGCAGGTTTTCATTCCCACTCTATCAAAGCACACCTCGTTCAACAGCTGGAGCAGGGCTGCCCAACCCTGTTCCTGGAGATCTACCCTCCTGTAGGTTTTCACTCCAACCCTAACAAAGCACACCTCATTCAACAGCTAGAGATCACATTGAGCTGCTAATTATTAGAATCATGCGTGAACATATTAGGGTGAATATGAAAACCTGCATGATACCAGATCTCCAGTAACAGGGTTGGGAACCATTGGTTTAAACATTGATGGAGTAACAATTCCACATAAAACATTTCACATGAAATATAGGTTAATGAAACAACACAGAATGAAAGTGACTGATGGGATTTGGAGTCTGCAACAGCAAATTGTAAAGAAATTACATATGGCCCTTGCAGATGGTTTTCCATGTGATGTGGCTATCCAGAACAAACACGTGCGTGTCAAATTAACTTTAAACCACGAAGTGACACTGATACATTATTAACACACCAAGTCACACACGCAACTAACACATTTCATTTTCCATTTCACAAGCCACAGCCATTTTAAAACAGCGATCCTCTCAGTCAGGCACAAGGTGAGAACTCTCACAGGTTTTCTGAGCTTTGGAAAGCCCCCCCCCCCCTCCCGGCCCCTCGCTCTGCCAGCATCCCTCTCATTTCCCCGTTTTTATGATCATTGCCGCGGAGTTTTCCGGCAGGTTACCCCGCGCAGGCGCCCGGGAGATCGCTAACGCCGGGCTAGCACATCTGGCGCCGCGGCGGCCATTAGTGGACGGGGCCCCTCGCTGTCTATTAGAGGAGCAGGCGGTGGGGGCTGGACGCCCACGTCCTTCAGCGGGGGCCAGTAAAACAGGCGACGCGGCTGGGGCGTCCTCGCTATTGCTCTGTCCCCTCTCCCCCTAGCACCCCCTGAACCAACCCCCAGAACCCCCCCCCCACCCAAACCCCCTGCCTCGCCCCGCCCCGCACCCCTCCCAACATGCACCTGTGCCAGGGCCCCTGGCTCCCGTTTTGACAAATGGCCGCTTACAGAGTGCTTTAGGAGGATCGCTGTCTTCATCCGACGGCCACTAAGAGTAAAAGCAGTTGGGCCCGGAGCCAACGCATTAGCCCACTGTTGATTTATTGAAAGGCGGAAGTACATCAAGAAATCATCTACTCAAGAAATGAAGAGGAGAGGTTTTTTTTTGAGGGGGAGGGGGTGGGGGTGGGGAGCGTTGATTTATAAATCACACGCAAAAAAGCCCTTGCCGCCTTAAGGTCACCCCGCCATCTTTTCTGCGGAGAGTTCCCGGTGACATTTTGTTTTCTCCTTCTGCCTGAACGCTGATCTCTGAAGAGACGAGATCCTCCAAAGGCTCCGCGTCGCTTCCCGCTCCCGACATCTGACGTTATCCCGGGACGGCGTCCCGCACAAAGACGTAAAACACCGCACGTCTGACTGCGTGTAGCGATAAGGACGCACTGTGGTCCTAAATGGAGGCTCAGCGGGGACGGCCGGGGGGTCCCAACGGGATCCGAAAATATTCTTAAAACAGCATCACCCACAACCTATTAATTACTGCAGGAAGACGACTGAAGACAAAGCAGAGAGGGAGGAAGGCACTCAGACTCAACCACCGCGGCTTCCAGTCGGCCCAGCCGAAGGTACATTAAATCACCGCACCTCTGAAGGAATTTATGCAAATCGAGTGACTGATAGGGACTTTGTCAGCACATTAGAGGACATCAGGATGACAAATTACAAATTAATGAGTGTGAAGCATAATGGATGGAGCCCATTTACCCCCCCCCTCCTATGGCGGGGTCTCTCCGGATGTGACCACCCAGTGTTCTGCCCCCTAGTGGTAGAGTATGCAAATTAAATAAATGGGATAACACGGTCTCAGTGCAAACGGCCTATTTCTCAGCATACATTCTATTCAGCCACAAATATCAGTTATGAGCACAGAGGACATTTAATCTCTGTGTACAACCTCTTGCAGCCAAACTGAGGTGCACAGTTGTATATTAACCAATCAAAGCTATTTCACCGTTTAGGTCAGTTCAGTTCATCATCCTAGTGTTTCTGGAGGTTACCAAACTGTCAGTGTTAAAATAATGAAAGAAGTGCATTACGACAGTGAAACTCTGACTCTACTTGCTGACCACAGACACGCGTCTGAACAGGGGTGACCTGCATATCACAAACAAGTGTAATCTTTTATTACGCTTGGCAAATATCCGGATATGAAGCTATGGCATAAATAATTGGTTGTGACAGATAATTATTCACCGCACTGTATACACAACTATCAAATCCAGCACCGCGTATGACTCACGCCTAGCATACCGCACCTTCAAAACACAAAACTTTTAATAATTATTGAGGTAAATGACGCACAATCTATTGACGTAAACACATTTAACATTCAGGCTGTATATTATTACTTTTAGGGATGATAAAATCTTGTACAATCTCCTGATCCAATTAATATCTCACTAAGATGGCAGTTGTAAAAGCATTTTTTAACACATACTTTGTCACTGAAGGTGACCTCTAATAGACTATGGCAGAACTGAACAAAAAAACAAAAAAAGCCAGTTGACACTTCTGAACCAATGAGGAGCTGTTGTGGACCCATGTGGTCAGACTTAATCCCTTTGTGATGTACCCCCAGCCTTATGATGGCCTTGTGACTGGCACTGTTGGGATGGCAGGTATGGCTGCCAAGTTATGGCTTGGCGGGGCAGCATGCCCCATACCTATACAGCACTGAGAGTTTGGCACTTTTCAGGATTCCCTACAATAACATGTCTGCTCACGCTCAGCCCATAAGAACATTAACTTCTGCACCTTCTGACCTCGTGTAAACACACAGAATTCAGATACAACCTCACACGTTCACACAACAAAGCCCCAAACGCGGGTTATTTTCAGCTTTATTTTGTTTTTCCTCCTTCTTTTCTTCCTGCCGATTTCATCATCGCAAATGCTCCCGTCTCGCAATCAATAATTCTCCCCATTGCACATGGAAAATGTGTTTTTGTTGAGATACTGTTTTCCCTTATTGCCTCACTGAAATAGTTTTCAGTATTGCACGCAACACAATGCAATACCAAAATCTACTGCGCTATGTTAAATGCAATAATATATACAGTTGTTCTGTTGAGCAGCATGTCTTAATATAGATCATCACCCCCCACCCCCCATCCCCCCACCCTCCAGCGCCCATCAGCAATGATGTCATAGAAACCATGAAGGGGTCGTAATCCAGCTTCCAAATTCACCGAAGCCATTTCCGGTGATGGAGAGCATCGGGTCTGCCTCAGACGGGGGTGTCCCATTAGCGTCCTGCATCAGTCGCCCCCCCCCCCCCCACAGACCTCCCGTTAGTACAGAACAGAGCCAAACACCGTGCGTACGGAGCGTGCTCAGCCGGGGGAGCGCAGTGCGGACTGAGCGCGCTCAGTGGCGCGGGCTCACGCGAGCCTCCCCCGCTTCAGACGGGAAAGCAGCCAGCTGGCTCCTCCCCCGTGAGAGCACTCCCACGTCGCCTCGAACCCGGACGTGCGGGGGAGGGGCGTGAAACCGGCGGCACGCTCGCGGCTCGACTGCACGCGGCCCTTTTCAGCCTGGGGGGGGGGGGGGGGGGGGGCGATGTGCCACGGCCATTCGCAGATTGCGATGATGTCATGCTGTCATTAACCACATACAAGTGTGCCAAACAAGCCTACGATAGGGCCAAGTCCTGAATGACAGATCCTGCCTCTGCTCTCCCACTGCCTATGTTCTGCCAAACTACTTACCTACCGACTGAAACTACTTACCTATCGACTGAAACTACTTACCTACCGACTGAAACTACTTACCTATCGACTGAAACTACTTACCTACCGACAGAAACGACTTACCTACCGACAGAAACTACTTAGCCTACCTATCGACTGAAACTACTTACTTACCTACTCAAACTACTTACACCCCCTCCCCCGCTCGGAAAGCACTGATCATTCACCATTTCTGCAGTTTACCCCTTTCCCCTTCTTTGGGCGGGAACTGGACATATTTTCTGTTCGTCTCAGAGATCCGGAGATCCTAACCTAGAGATACGCAGGGCCTGTCGCCCCCACTCCCAGGCAAATGCATTAAACATAAGGAAACGTGCATTATGAAGTCAATTACATGGAAATACCTTAAAGCGCGATTATTGCATTATTTAAATATGTCGCTTTTACCTGAGCTTTGCCCCCGAGACAACAGCATTCATCCTTCATACAACCGAATGCTGGAAAGATACAGAGAAAAAAAACCAACTCAATATGCATAGACCCGCGTTTTTTTATCAATTTAATAAGACTCGGAAGCTTTTAGGAGCGACTGACTGAGGCCTCTCCATACACTCTGAGCAACTCTGCAGGAAAAATATGACTCTGAATTATATCCCTTTTGAATATCATTACCATTTGTGGTAAATGACATGAGGAGAAATTGAAATTTAAATCAGGTGCAAGTCTCAGCGCCCGAACCTTTCGCATCCCGAATGTTCAGCACACCGAGAAAGAGAACGAGCTGGAAAATGAACTACAGAGGCCAGGATGCACAGAACATGTTTTCAGAGATGCGCACACACACACACACACACACACACACACACACACACACACACACAGCTCAGGTCACACCGGGCCTAAAGCCCGTTTGACTCACGCTCCACTCTTACACATGTGGGTGGGTGGGTCACCTGTAATACCCAGAGCGACTGAAAGGTCAGGAGCCTCTTCTCCACAGCTCGGCACTGAGCGTACGCGATTCGCACAGGTATGACACCCTCGCTGACACGTGACCTGCATTAAAATGCGCGCGCGGCTTTGACGGTTTCACTGCCTCGCTGCACGCGGGCGCTCCGTCGCAGTTGTGTGTGCTGCACGGCGCATCGACGCTGTCAGTTACGTCCGTTATGGCAGTTACGTCCGTTACGTCCGTTATGTCAGTTATGTCAGTTATGTCAGTTATGTCAGTTATGTCAGTTATGTCTGTTATGTCTGTTATGTCCATTACGTCCGTTACGTCCGTTATGTCAGTTATGTCCGTTACCGAAAGCCTCGGCTCCACGAGGACAGGAAATGACCAAACGACCCTCGGCCCTCCTATGCCACTCGGGGGCTGAAGTGCTCCCATTCTGAAACACGACAGCCCCACAACGGTTTTCGTTTTTTAAACGCCCGCACATGAAGGCAGACTGCAGGCCCTGCTGACTCCAGCATTCCTGACGAGCTTTTCCGAGCGGGTCCGTCCCGGACGTCTCTTTCCCCGGCATCGCCGCTGGGCTCGCACGCAATTCCAAAAAAACGTTAAACGTTCCCGTGAATCAGAAGCGTCCAATCTTTTTCGGGCTCCAGGATCGGACGGACAAGCAGTCGGCGGAAGCCTCCGGCCCCGGGTTCGGGTTGCCAACGGTCCCTTTCCAGAACGATCTCTGAACCAGAAAAGGCTGGTACACTAGAACGGCACATTGGCGAGTCAGCGGCCAAGAATCTGTTCAGTTATCCGTTTCATCTGGCAGACACTTCTACACTGACTATGAAAGATATGTGCAGTTTGCCATGTTATTTAATGACAGGGCACTGCAGCTCATAAGTATTATAAGTGGACGGTGCCCCATTTTTAAAAATTGTTTTGGCTCCGTTCTCCAGGCTAAGGAACTTGAAATGGATATGATGTTAAAGGTCAGACTGTCGGCTTCAATTTGAGGGTATTTGAATACAGTGAATATCAGGTGATCCGTGTAGGAATCACAAGCCCTTTTAATACATTTTAGAGGACCAAAAGTAATTGGACAATTGATTGGCTCAGCTGTTTCTCGGCCAGCTGTGTGTCACTGCATTCATTCATGTTCCAGAAAGCTAACAAAACGTCACAGGCTGATTCCAGACACTGGCGTTCTCAGTCTGTGCCCAAGTACAGAGCCAAAACTACAACAAAAAAAAAATATGGCGTCTCGCTGTCCAAATACATACGGCCTGCGCTGCATGTCAGCCCAGGAGCACGTCTGCAGACTGAAAGAGGAACATCAAGCGGCATTAAAGAGGGCTCCTTCCCTTTGTCGGGGTCCAGACGCGGGGCCTGCCGGAGGGTGAATCTGTCTGCGGGCCGCTTCCCCCAGCAGCGTCTCTGTGAGGCTTGCGCCGCGAACCCAAAAAAGCCGCTTAAGGCCGAGTTCTGAAGCGGATGTTGCCCCTTCGCAGAGAGTATTAGTCAGAGTTTGTGTGTCGCGCTGATACCTGGGATGGGGGAGAGGGGGTGGGGATTGGGGGTGGAGGGGGGGGGGGGGACTGGGGTGAACGGGGACGTGTGGCAGAGCGGATCGGAGATGTGAGACGCTCGCCCCAAAAAACGTCAGGCCCCGTCGGCAGCCTCCACAAAGCGTTCTTAAACATTCACACGCACCACTGTCTGACACTACGGGCATGATAAACTGGTGAAGTGCAGGCAGGTGGGGGGGGGGGGGTGGGCACATCTTCTTCATCCAAGTAACCACCCCCCCAACCCCCCACCAAGTCCTTTTTGAATTGGCCTAAATGAAAAGGCCTGAGTAAGAAACAGAAGACGCGATGGGATCTTCCTTCCAGGCTGAGCTGGCCAGACCCTGGTGTTTGTGTACAAACCATAACTCTGCACATCCACACACAGAGGCGCCGCGTAGGAAAGGGCCACATTTGGATTCTGCTGAAGCAGACATCCTTGTGAGGTAGAGCATTTTAAATATGCCTCCCTTCAGCTCCTGAGCAACCAAAAGCCAACAACAGTAAATCACCTGCACCATCACCTGTGTCCTTCAGACGGGTGCGACAGCATGAGAAAGCACACAGACATGCGCAAGCACACGTATACACGAACGGATATACATACAAACATACACCCACTCACACACATGCTCACACACACACACGCACACACACACACGCACGCACACACATGCACGCACACACACTGACACACACGCACACACACACACACACACACGCACACACACATGCACACACACACACACACACACACACACAAAGTGCCTTGAGTTACGGTGTAAAAATGAAATGCTGCAATTGTTTATGACAGTTGGTAGTGGGGTCATGGGAGGAGATTCAGAACTGTAGAAAAAGAAAGAGAAAGAGAAAGAGAAAGAGAGAGAGAGAGACGGAGGGAGAGTGAGAGATGGAGAGAGAAAGAGAATGAGAAAGAGAGAGAGAGTGAAATGGGTGAAATGGCCTGACTGTGCAAGGCGGGGGGGGCGGGTCTGACACGTACAGAACAGCTTCACTCCGCACACATCCCCCAGGCCCCCCAGGGGACTCAGCCATGTGTGTGCTATTAACAAATGGTGTGCGGAACGTTCTGGCACGCGGCCGCGCTCCGAATATTCATACGTCCCAGCTGCCGGGCCGGCCGACAGGACCATCTACGCCCCCCTCCCCCCTCACCGTACGGTAGCGGGCCGGGAGCCACAGGCCGCAAGACAGATTCAAAAAATAAAAAATAAAAAAACGACCAAAACCGCCAAAACCTGGCTTCACGCGGGACCACGTCGCGAGGTGAGGCCAGACAGCTGGAACTTTCCATCGCCTGGGTAACGGCCAGAAGCTGTCGCACCCTGGCGTGGTCCTCCGGTCTCCCGGACACGCGACGTCGCTCGCGGGTAGCCCTACGAACGCTGAACATGTGATGCTGATCTCCCCGCTGATGCCTAAAGCCTCAGACTTCAGTTCTTGGAGGACCAGAGTTTCTCCTGCCCACCCATCAGTTTCAGCACTTTAGTTTATTTAGTCATGGCGGGTTTGAGCCTAAAGTCATTGATTGGCTAAAAGGGCTGCCACACACCGATTACAAGCACTAAACAGCCCAATGACTGAAATGGTAAATGGACTGCATTTATATAGCGCTTTTATCCAAAGCGCTTTACAATTGATGCCTCTCATTTGCCAGAGCAGTTAGGGGTTAGGGGTTAGGTGTCTTGCTCAAGGACACTTCGACATGCCCAGGGCGGGGTTTGAACCGGCAACCCTCTGCCAGACAATCGGTCTTACCTCCTGAGCTATGTCTGCAGCCCTCCAGGACCTCAGTATGCAACACCTGTTCTTAACAAATATAGAATGCTGTTTATTATTATTATTATTTTATCTTTTCCACAGTGGAGTAGAGCGGTAAAGGTTGATGAGCTTGGTTCAGTCGCCTGCTTTAGCCAGCAAAGGGAGCGCGAGTTCACCGGAAAGAATCGACGGCAGCCTCGCCCAAAACACCTGGTCCAGTTGTTCACCGCAGTCACCTGCAGGAAGCTGAGGTCTCACCCTCCAGCGCGCACCTGATAACTTCACTCGACACGCCCACTTGTCCTGCTGCACGCGATCGATACCTCCCTGAAGCCTGGCTCATTTCAGCTTCATTAAGCCACCCTTCTTCAGCCTGCAGGACTGCCAAGGACTTCTGCAGCTCTCTTTCACATTCTCTAAGAAAGAAAAATTACGCGCTGCGTAAACCAAGAAGAAGATGAGGTCACCGTGCTTAATGGCCAGCGTGTGTAGAAATGCCATCCGATTTGCTCCTTCAATCTTGCAGCACTAGGTACATTTAAACGAAAACTTTGCTGATCTGCATCAGTTATTGCGAAGGGTGCTATTTGTTATGGAACGGCAAAGACAGGATTTGCAAAAGCCATGTCATCCAATTTGTCCTTCAATCTTTGAATTCTACACATTATATGTGCATACAAGTATTGGCACACACCCCCACAGGGTATATTAGCATTGTGCTATCTGAGCTGAGGAGTGAAATGACACTTTGGCTGACATTATTATTAGCCAGCTATTGTCTTTTTGTTAAGGGAGGCCTTCGCTGATTGCGACTGCAATTTAATCAGGACCAAATTGTGTAATTGCCTGCTTTGCATACGCATTTTTTTTGTCAAGTGAAGTGGTCATATTTTTCTTTTCAGACAAAAGACTTGCACTTGACTTTTCAAAAAAAAAGAAGAAGAAGAAGCGAACAGCTGAATTGACCTATCAGCATCGTCGCTTCTGAGCGGCGCAGAACTCTGCCGTGGCCGTGGCCGAGGATGTTTGTCCGTTATCGGCTCGGGACGCTTCAGACGTTCTGACGACGGGCCAAACGACAGACGCCCGTCCTCGCGCGCCCTTATCGCCGCGCTCGGGTCGAGTTCCGGAACACGGCGGAAGTTACTGCCGCTCGCCGATCTTCCGCGTGGCTTTTTTTTTTTTTGACAGAGCCTTAATCTCCCCTCAAGCTGTCAAGCAGAGCACTCTGGGTAATAAACAGAGACAGTCGGTGGGGAACAAAAATATCCCAGGCAGGTGTAATACGCCTCGCTGTGAGACGGAGCTTTTGAGTCTGACCGGAATGTTCTTCCTCCTCGTCGCCGTGTCGACGCGAGAAGCCAACCGACACAGCGGTGTGGAGACGCACCCCCGCAGTCCGACGTCAGATCGGATCTGCCAACACACACCTCGCCCTGAGTAAAAGGTACACAAACGCTGGTAATCCCAGACCATGACAATTTCTTTTTTTGCACAAAGCTTTCAGGTTGCAGAGAAAGCGTTGGTGTGGATGACCTACTCTTTTTTTGAGCGATTAACACCTGTGAGGGTAGCGGTGGTGAACATTTTTAACGGCAGGTCCCTTACCACATCGGCTGAGAGGGACTGTCGGTTTGGAACACACGCAACACGCACATCTGTTTTGAAAAAAAAAACCATCTGCAGAAATTGCATCATCGCCATCTCACGTAAGACTAAGAGAATAACTGGCAACAAGATGGAACTCTGACTCGAATTCGAATTATTTCCCAAAAATAGCAAAACTGTTTATGCAACGGAACATCTGCTTGTGCTGAGCGCTTCTCAACAAATCTGCCGGTCACCAACTGTCATTTTAATTTCCAGTGAAAATTACAATGAAACTTTTTGCTCGTATGCCTTGGACAGCATTCTGTTTATGTTAGGTGACCCTCTGGGTCTGCTCTGCCACTGAACGCTTCGAACAGAGAGTTGGCCGGAGAGAGAGAAAGTGGTTGCAGCCTTCCAGTTTAAGAACTGAAGATAAATTATGGATGCGGTCCATGTGCATTTTCTGTTTTGTTTTTTTACTCTTATTGTCACCCAAATGATTGTGTGACAGTGCTTACTTTCCTCACAGATTGTTTTAACCAGTTTAACAATCTGTTTTAGATCGTTCGTACCAATACAAATTCTCGTTAAAGTAAAACAGCTATGCTACAAAATAAGAAAATTTATATTCATATAGTCAAAAAGGTGCAGGAGAACTACATAATCACTTGAAGTTCCTTTGGCCCGCCTCTGGGTTTTCACTGGCTCCGCCTCCCAGGAATTCCTGCCTCTGTTCCCATACGAAAAAAGGGTACCGCCCCTAAAAGAGCCCCTCCCCGTCCTCTCCTGCTTACTGATTTTACAGACTCGCACCCTGAATATACTTCACACCCCCATCTCCTGGCACGGTCGTGAATGCAAAGACAGCTTTGAGCGGCTGTAGGCACACATCAAGAGAGACGTTCGATAAAAACTGCCTCACACACTGAACTGGAATAATAAAGGACCAACACTGCCCTCTTGCTATGAAAACAACCTCTCTGCGTTGTAGGTGCATTCACACACAAAGAGCGCATGGAACACAATTCGGCAATTTACCGTAAATATATAATGCGTGTACGAGTTCATTCTGACGTTGTCGTATTAGTTAACGACGTCTAGAGTAAACCGTGCGCTCAAACTTCATGCAACATTACTGTTAACCTCGATTAAACAATTCAAACAATTCTATTATTCTAATTATAATAGTCTCCACACAAGTTCTCAACACATATTAATACGAAGATATGGAAATTTCTGAATTTGCATCAGAAAAGAAAAAGACGATACGTGGAGCCTAATTAACTGCCTCTTTCTGGAAAGCAAAGAAGAAGAAAAGCTTGCAACTAATTCAGAAATATTCAGCCACTATTGTTGCCTAGAGCTTGTTATGAATATCAAATTAATGGAGAGAGCAGCAGCTCACACAAGCGCAGCACTCCTCAAAGACACAGAAAGGACACACAGTAGATGTCAGGAAACATCCACACCACACGCAATGGAAGCTCTTTATAAAAAACGGCAGCTTTGAGTTAGAAGTCTTGGCGGAGGACGAGCACTCTACAATCTTGACCACACAGCCGTCAGGCATTCCGCAGCTCCTTCACAACATTCCGGGGAATTCCGAGCCAGTGAATCCGACAAACACGGCGTTCCCTCAGAAGGGACGGTGGCGCGGTGGTGGCGGAGCGCGGGAAGCAGACGCGACGGACAGCTGTAGCCGGAGAGGAAGGGTCCCGTCGACAAGGCGTGTCAGGGGAAAAGAAAGCACTTAAAGCACGTCCGTCGCGGGCTAGAGCAAGCGGGGAATACACTGGGGCAAAACCGTCAGACAATTTCCAGTTCTGTGGTTCTTTTTTTTTCCCCCTCCGCAAACCACGGTCTGACCCAGAGATTCTGATGGGGAACCACATGCGTGAAAGTAGAAGGCTGCAAGGTTGCGTAATGATCAAAGTTCCCACCCGAGCCAGATCGATCATTTCCATGACTTCTTCAATGACACTTGAAGGATAAATGCTCACTTTTTAAGGATTTTTTTGTGCCACTCAATCTGAGGCATGTTAATTAACGAGGCCCCAGAGGTGCGTACTCCACTCTCCAGTGACTGATGGCTTCTGAGGTTAAAGTACAAACCAGCGATCAATTATGTAGCGCTATCAGCACACTGATGTAGCAAGGATTCAAGAGCTCAGTGACATCAAGTCAGTAAGATGGCACAGGAAATGCATGCTTTCACCCAATAATAATTATTTTTAAAGAATTTTCATGAACCTCCAAGGACTTTTTGGAATGCATGCTTAGTCATTGCTTGCAGGACTTTCAGAAGGCTACCCCGTCCTGCTACATTTATTTATTTATTTTCCTTCCTCCCTCCCTCCCTCCCTCCCTCCCTCCCTTCTCTTCCATTCAGAAAGGGGAGCAGTCACGTGGATGGGCTTGCCAGGAAGCCTCGTAAACGGGGTCACAGCTCCCCCAAGTCGGCCAACACTTTTTTTTAACAATGTAAAAAAAAAAAACCCCGAGCCGGAAAAGTAACCGTGGAGCCACGGTGTAGCTGCGGGTTTCGAGCGACTGGGCGACCTACCGTGTGTCAAGATGACATCATTAGGCCTCCAGCCCTCGGGCCCCGCGCTGCCTTCCCCGCTCCGCGCGGAGGAGGCTCATTAAGGCCCGCCAGGCCCAAACGGCTCAGGCAGGCCATTTGCGAATGCCAGGAGAGCGGCTCTGCGGATGGAGAGGCGGGCGGGGGCGGGCGGGCAGGCAGGCGAGGGGCGGGGGTGCGGGTGTTAATGGCTCTACAGTCACATTATTATTTTAAGGAGCCAAAGTGCATTTCCCTGCCATGTCACTTCCAGCTTCCGCCCGCCTCGTTCGCCGACAGGAGCGCGGTGTGATTTAGGGGCGCTTAATTGCTGTTGCCATCGTCCCCCGCGATTGGTGGAATTCATGCTCTCGTCTCGCTGCACTCCGGCTTTAATAGGGTCTGACTGTACAGGGCTCGACAGAGCTTGGCGAGAGGAGAGAGGACTCCTCCATAACTGGTGGAGGCCAATTAGTGTTCAAAGCAGGTTCCATATCAGTGCACTGTGATGTCACAGAACAGGTTCTATATTAGTGTTCTGTGATGTCACAGGGCAGGTTCCATATTAGTGCTCTGTGATGTCACAAAGTAGGTTCCTGATGTCACAAAGCAGGTTCCATATTAGTGCTCAGTGATGTCACAGAACAGGTTCTATATTAGTGTTCTGTGATGTCACAAGGCAGGTTCCATATTAGTGCTCTGTGATATCACAAAGCAGGTTCCACATTAGTGCTCAGTGATATCACAGAGCAAGTTCCATCCTGTGTGATTGGCTATTTGGCTGATGGTTGGGGGTCTGGAGTGGGGCCTGGGTGATGCTGATTGGGTTTACGCCCCTGCCCCTTAAAGCTTGTGCCAGGGTCCCTCACCAGCTTCCCAGAGCTTCCTCATTCCCAAGAGCTATGCCAACACGCCATCGGAGTGTGAATGGGGGGGCGGGGGGGGTGGTTTCTCTTTCTCCTTCCCTTCAGCTCCGGTCACATCAAATGTTAAGTGCCTGTCAAGCCCTCCGGAGTGGCAGCTGGGCTCCAGCCAATCAGAGGCAGAAGCAGACGCTGGCGCGGGCTCGTAATCCATCACGCTTTATATCACACCTCCGCGCTTCTTACGGGTTCTGCTGTCACGCCGGGTCAAAGCCCCGATTGGATAAGCACTCCGGGGACCGAGGCTTGTCTTGCGGCCGCCTGAAACCAACCGACAGCCCGTTGCCGTGACGAGCATTCCCCAGGGGAGGAGGTGGGGGGGGGCGGTTTGCTCTAGGCAGTCAAGGCACTAACACCCCCCCCCCCCCACCCCACCTCGTCGCAGATGAGAATATTAAACCCAGATCGGCCGAGGTCGGGCCACCGATGCAGAAGCCAACACTGCAGTGGCCCTCTCGCAGACTCGCCGAGGACGAGTGTGAGTAACTTCATGTTACCGCCAACCGACACTCCCACAAACGCCGCGGACTTCCGCCTACCTCTTCATCTCTCTAATCTCATTCTCTCTCTCCACCTCTCTACACCTCCCTCCCTCCCTCTCTCTCTTACCTCTTTTCCTGCAGATACAGAAATCTGTCCATGGCCTTCTCAGCCGGACGCTCCCACAGCTGATGCCATGATGTTCACCTTTAATTCTATTTGAGCATTTATCAAAAAAACTACACGCATTTAAACAGGTGCACGTATTTAATTGATCAAGAGCAGTTGTATTTGGGGTATTTTCACAAAATTGATCTAATTTCGAAAAGTGAAAAGAAGTCACTGTCACTTCAGATAACGGATGAACATTGGACTGAAGACAACTTTTCTACAAGGTAACGGTGTAAAAGTAAAAGTAGGTGGAATAAACAATAGGTTTAAAAATGGTAAATTAATTAACCATTTTGGGGGGAACGGTTTGGGGGAAACGGTTTGAGTTAATTTAGACGACAGTAGAGGACACCAGGTACACAGATTCATTCACTTTTCTTAAGCAAACATTCATCTCACTGGATGCCCATCAACAGGCATTTTCAGAAAATTCACGTTGTGTAAATCTGTGGTGAGCACAATCACCCTGAATGAGCTGAACAGCATGTTCACATCCTCATCCTCATAAGACTTACATTCTAATCTCACTTCCATTTTCAATGCTGGATCTTATCAAATTCAAGTGTTCAGAGGAGGAGGAGAAAAAAAAAACGAATAAAAGAAAAAAACACCTCCAGTAAGATATAAATGCTCCAGTAAGGCAATTTAAACAAGACAAACGGGCTTCTCGCTGAGAATGGCCAAAGCCAAAATAGTACATCTAAAAATCTTCACAGCTGAACGATCCCAAGCGAGCCAGTCAGGCCCCCAGTTTTCTGAGGCACGAAAGAGAGGACGATGAGTGGGTTAGCTTCACAGGGATATTTCTGTCTTCTGGGCTGCAGTCGCCTCCCGTGTAAACGCCACCTCCTGTAGACTCTCCATAAGCGAGTGGCGTGAAGATGAGTCACTTCAAACGGCCGCGTGGCTTGTGGCTAATGGGGGCCATTTTGGCTTGCCTGAGGGTCAGAATCTGAGGATGGACCCACAACACACAACATGGACAGCGTACACCCCCCTCCCTCATCCTCACACCACCACCAACACACCTTCATACACACCACACTACCCACACACCATATACAGACACACAGACACACCATACATACACCTACACATACACACACACCATACATACACCTACACACACGGACACACAGACACACCATACATACACCTACACACACAGACACACCATACATACACCTACACATACACACACACACATACACACACACACACATACACAACACACAACACACATGCAGGCACGCACGCATGCATGCTCATCACAACACACACACACACACACACACAGTCAGACACACGCACACACACAGACACACACAGACTCACATACACACAGAGACACACAGAGATACAGACACGCACACACACACACACACACACACACACACGAGTAGTCATCTCCCTGTAGATTTCACCATCCTGACCTCTTAGCACTGGAGTAACAATATAACACATATAACTACAGACACTCACACACCAGCATTATCTTCCCACACACACATGCTGCCGGAAATTTCTTTCACACAGAATGGAAAAAACACAGTAACAGCCCATTCTGGAGACATATCAATACACAGCAACCAAATACATGCAAGTAGATGCAAGGTACAGCACAAGTTCAATGGCACTTCAGTTGCAACAATACAAATATAATGAATGTGATTATACCTGAGCTTGGTCTGATGCTCAATTCTGATTGGCTGAGAGCAGATCAGCAGAAATATAGGCTATATTTTCTTACACAGAACATTAAATTCCAGCTCAGTACCGGAGGTATGGAAGGACAGACGTACAGACACACAGGTACAGACGGAAGTACCAGAGCCCCCTGCAGCTGTACTGAGGGAGGCTGAGAGAATGCCCCCCCCCCCCACCACCGCCTGGGACGGCTCAGGAGAAGCAGAAGATTAAAACTCTGCTGAGAAGCGAACGAAACGCACATTAATTACAGCACCCAGCCGCACGCCCGGAGGGACGAGCTCACGCACACCAGGGCTGGACAGTGACGCTACCGGCGGCCCCGAACGGCCCCAAACGGCCCCTCTCATAAGCAATAAGCCAGGATGGGGAGCCATTACTGCCCTCTGTTACGCTGACATATTTCCCTGCTCAAATTTTATTTACCCCCACCCCTCTCGCATTTGGAAACGTTCCGGCTTCTTATTCCCCGGGAGCAATAAAGAAAAACAATTCATACACCATTTCAATAACACTGTCACCACCAACCCCAGATTTATAGCGCCTTTAATGTCGAGAGTGAAAAGCTCCAAGCCGGGACTAATGGGGAATCAATTCACTTCTAAAAGTGGGGGGGGGGGAATCAAGGACAGCCTCTTCCATTTCACCCCTCCTTCATCTGCAGGGGTAGATGCAATATGAACCCAACCCTAATGCTCATTTTCCATTACTGAAGATGCGTTTGGTCAATGCTGATATTTTTGCAGCTTTGTACTGTATATAGGGGGTGCTGGACACCTAAACGAAAAACAGAATAAAATGATCAATCACTAATCAATCAATCAATCAATCAATCAATCGTGTAATGATATCTCATCACATGGAGGTGCTACACTGTAATATAAAGCTTTGTCACATAAGCTCGACTTGGCTGTACTGACAAGTCAATAATAAATTAATGCAAACGAACAGGAAACAAACGCGACTTTTTTTCTTTGGAGGCAGTTGATGAGGCAAAAGGAACCCTAAAGCTAGCAGAACACGGTTTCAGTAGAAAATATACACGCAGTTAAAAGTGCAGTCAGTTTCCTAGGTGATCCAACAATTCCACAGGAGAAATAAAAAAAAAAGAAAAGTCATCAAATGGAAGAAAAAGTTCAAACGAAGCACTTCAAGACTTCAGAAACTTACAAAAACGGTATAATCATAATAATAACGATAATTAACATGCTGACCACCATTAACTGAATTAGCCCGGATCCCAGGAGTGAGGTGACAGAGGAAAGGGTGGTCACACTGCCCTAACTAAGGTCACGCCAACGTTGTTTTCCTAAAAGGGGGGCAGCTCACAAACACACAGGTACAATCCCAAACTTTCCCTGGTGCCCGTTGCCCGTCCCACAGCCAATGGGGCGCTAATTCGGGGGAACGGAGAGCCTAAAAGCGAGGGCGGGCGCGGCCGTCAGCGGAAAACAATACCGCCCCCTACAGGTCGACCTCGGGAGGCGCCCGGCCCGGCGCAAACAAAGCCGCAATTATCTGCCCACCGCAACACCTCCGCTCTCCTCTGTGGCCAGCGCATAGCGGGCTGTTACCGGCAATTAAACTTTAAATATAGTCCAGCGAAGCAGCTGTCATTAGGGCCGTGTGCAGCGCCGTGGCGTAGATCACTGGCCAGGCGTGGATAATCCGATCGCAAGGCGGGGCAAACCAAGCCACGGTTTCACTAATAGTTTGGTCTGATCTTCTAGAAAATGTTGGCTCTTTTTTTCTTTTTTCTTTTTTCTTTTTTCCTGTAGTCAGTTTGGAAAGCTAAACACGGTGGATTAAATTAAGCTAAACACAATGGATTGGGACACCGAGGACAGGGATCAGAATATCATGTCATCATCGGCGAAATTGGCTCCGTATTTGTGCACCTGTATCTCCGGTCCTGCAGGTGTGCGAAGCATCTCAGCTGGGGAGCCGTTTAAAACGTGAAATAACATTGCGACAAAAGTGGCCCATTTTGTTTTCGAAAGCCACGACACCGGGGGTAACTGGTGCAATAACTCGCACACAAATACAGACGTTAGCGCTCGGTTTACTTTTCCATTCAGGTATTTATTATCATATGTTCTTACGTGATTCGCATTAGTGTTTACGCAGAAGTTTATGGGACGAACTGTGCAGAAGCTACAGTAAGCCATCAGGGCTGCAGCCAACAGCAGTAGTCGATATACAGTATAATCTTACAACATGAAAGTTGGATGCCATCTTAGGTGCAAGAAGGAAATAGAGAATGTAGTATTATTACAAAGAAAATTGAATAATTAATCGCTTGTTTTGCCTAAAACACATACTGAACAGATAGCTATTTAGGAACAACTCTTTCACAACTTTCAAAATAATATAAAAATAAAAGAAATGTATAAAAATGTACATTTGAATGCTTGTACATGAAGAATTAATCAATCAGACGAATGCCAGAGGTGAACAAAGCCCTTGCACATGCTTACTAATCATTTATAACCATCTAAAGCAGTTATAGAGTCGATAATAAGTCTGTAATTAGCTCTTAATATCTAGTTGGGGGAAAAATTGCTATAACCTGGTACATTACATCTCTCCTTGTTTTATATAAGGTTAATGTTCTTTGTACACTGTCCCTGTTCAAATAAACTAAATAAATAAAATAAATAAATAAACAAAAAATCTGAAACATACAGCAAGCGGACTTTAAGCCCATTTATTTTATCTTTATTTTATTTTCTTAAGAAGAGTACCACAAAAGTACTTCATCTTGTGTCCATTCCTTTTCTTCTTTAGGGAGATCATGACCAGTCCATGAACAAAATTTACACTGCGTAAAATCGAGTCAAAGGGCAGCAAGGATAATTCAGCTGGACTTTATTTCCCTGCCTCAAACATCCTCTTTAGATTCCATACATGCCGTCATTACCTTCTCAATATGCTACGCTTCCAGTGAGGTAAAAGGTCAGGCAGCACTAGCTTGCCAAAAACAAAGGCTACGCCGGAGCGAATGACAGCATTTTATCGTAAATGAAGCTACAAAAGAGGAAAATGAATTCATTCATCAATTTTAAACAAAGGTTATTGTCTCCGTGTCACTGCGAAAATGAGTAATTGCTCTAAAAATCGAGAGCACTGAGTCATATTTGACATTCCGACGGCCTAATCTGCTCACTGAATCACCGCTTGGCTCGGCCACACTGGCCCCGGCTACGGGACGCGGGACAGCACATACGGGACCCCTCCCAATTTTTAGGCAGGAGGGGTAGAGGTGAAGCAGCCTACTTTTTTGTGCTCTCGGGTTGTCTTAGGACAGCTCATCGTTCAGAGCGCCCCCCCTCACCTCCCCGCCCCGCCCCGACCGAAAACGGCTGTCAGACGCATGCCCCGCCCCCGGGTCCCTGCCGGATCGCCGAAATGAGATGCCGGGTAGGGGGGGGGGGGTCAGGAGGTCCCCGCCACGCCAGGGAGAGGAAGGCGAGGAAGACGAGGGGGCGATGCTGTGAGAGGTCGCGACCCTGCCACCGCGCGCCGCTGAGCGGGTGATTGATAGGGAACGATCATATTCCCGCCAAACTCTCATTCCCGCGAACCCCACCCCCCCCCCCCCACGCTGTAAAAGGGCCTGACCGCGCAGCGTGTCGGGAGGGGAGAGTCCGAAATCATCCCCGCTCTGCCGAGCTGCACTGCCCCCGCGCCCCCTCCCTGGTCGCCCCCCCCCCCCGTCACAGAGAGGCCAAACGGCTGAACTTCCCGATGAGGCGGTGATGAATGGTGAGGTCTAACAGGAGCATGGTCTGAACGTAGCGACACAGGCTAGCGTGCAGGGCCCAGGCGCTTAGACCATTACCCCCTCCCCCCCCCCCCAACCTCCCCCGTACAGTGCATCTATCATCGATGAAAATCCCCCGCCCCCCAACCCACCCGCGACCTGTTACTGTTGAGAGCACACAGGGAGCAGCACACTGCATATCAATCACACATAAAGAGACTGCAGAGATAAACCCGGGTCTGATAACAGCTGAGAGAGAACATTATTACGTTATAAATATAACCTAATATAGTCAGCACTGAGTGGTAAGGATAACAGTATGATAAAGTTCTTTCAAAAATCAAAAGGGGAGGTATAGCTGTTGAAGCTGTAGGGGTTGAAACACAGACACACACACACACACACACACACACACACACACCCATGCAGCAGTCTGTGAACAGACTGTGGTGAGCAAGCTGTTGTGAACAGGCTATGGTGAAAAGGCTGTAGCGAAAGGGCTAAGGAGAAAACACGAGATTTCCTGACAGTGCAACAGCATTGGTGAAAGGTAGTGCAACAGAACAGCCTTTACACCCCTGACCCCCCTGACCGTACGTTACTCTTACTCTACCGGTGTCAAGTCCGTTTTTATCATTTAAACGCTGCATTTACTGAGTGTTTACAAGGTCAAGATTAACAACTTTGCTCAAAGGGAATAACAGCGGTTTACAATGGGGCAGAGCTGAGCCTGCAGGGAAATGTAGTTCCTGCCCGTTACTGGGCCAGTTAGAATAGAGTAATAAAACTCGGACGTGAAACAACTGCTGCGGTATGAACCGCTTACAATAACATAACAGCAGTAATTCTTGTTTTCTGAAACCTACCTTACAACCCAAACCTTAATGTGTCATAATTGTGTTATTCACAATCAAACTTTAATTAAAATTAATTAATTAGTAATCAGTTTAAACATCTGAGCTCTGAATTCTTACAGCATAATCATATTTTAAAATATTTCTTAAAGTGACATTTGAACCCCTTCCTGGTGAACTGTACATATTTTGTGTATCTATGCAACAAGCAATCTTTGTGGCATTAAAATGGCATTAAAAGTTTTTGTTGGTTTCAGTAAGGGCGATCATACATTGGATTTCAAAAAAGAAGTCCGGGGCAGTTATGGCATTATGAACATGATACCAGGCTATTTGACTGCTCATATATGGTCTATGGAATGAGACCATATATGGAAAAACCTACCCAGACACTTCAGGAACTTAGAAATCTCGCCTGGATGTATAAAACAGAAGAAAAGCCCAGGAGAAAAAGAATGTCTGGTCAGCCTAGTTTGTTTTTATTTATTTATTTTTTTGTGTGTGGTGGTGGGAGTTGTCATTTCATCGATTCGGTTTTTTTTTTTTCCTGCTGTTGCCAGTAATTCTCATGGCTCCTGCCACTGCCTGAGTGCTATAGATTGCTGGTAATGTTGGTTGTTGTGTGTGTTGCTGCTGCTTGTGTTGGTGTTCTAAAGTTTTTATCATCATTATTATCATCGTTCTACTGTTGGTCAATGTTGGGCTCATCGGTTTTTGTTACAGTTGGTTGTGTCTCTTGCTGCAGCTGTAACTGGTGAGTAGTCTATGGGAACGCTTTTCAAAATGGCGACAGGGACGTGGCAGTCCTCCCTGGGGCGCGTCTCCAGCGGACGCCAGGTCTTGTCCAAAACGGTCCAGCCAGAGAGCTGGAGAGCTCTGGCCAACCCCCCCCTCTCACCCCCCCCCCCCCCACCCCCCCCCAGCCCAAAGCGGTGATGGAGTGCCCCCCCTGCGAGGCCCTGGCGCGTGTATTCCCAATCTGGAAGCTCGCCCCGAGCAGCCGGTCCCGCCGAACCCGAGCGGGATGGGTTCAGATGCGCCGCCTATCAATCTGACACCCCCCCCCCCAAGGCGGGGAGAGGGAGGGGGGTGGGGCGGTTTGGGGGGGGGGGGGGGTTGAAGTCTGTCTGCCTCAAACCTGCGCCACTTTCCCCCTCATCAACCTCAACATGCCCCCCAGGGGAACACATGGGAGGCCGACGTGATCTCAAACACGCAACATGGCGGCTCATTCCTGACCCCCCCACAATCCCCCACCCACCCCCCACCCCCCCGCGCGAGCAGAGAGGTGCTCTCCTGAGCCGACGCCCGCATGCTCAGGCAGAAAAAAAGGACTGCCGTGATCTTTCCAGGGTCTCCACGGTGGATGAACAGATTTAAATAATAAAGATATTAAAAAATAAAAATAAATAAATAAGTTAATAAACAGGAGCCACACAGACCATTAGGATTATACTAAATTGAGGAGAGATAAAATGAGGCAGGGTCAACCACACCCTTGCCCTTCAAGGAGGGGGAGGATTAAAAAAACCGTGTTGCAATGGAAGGCCTTAAATGATTGCCTTCCATGAGACTGCCAGGTCTTGCCCTCCAGAGCTCCTGCTCTTAGCCTGTGGTGAGTGTGACCTTTGAAGCCGCCGGTTTTGTCTGAGGTCATGAAACTATTAGGCTATTAGGAGGAAAGAAAATGAACCAAAAGAGCAGTTAAGTATCCCAAACTTCACTGCCGTACACTGACCAACACCCTGCCTCCCTCTCTCTCCCTCTCGCTTCCCCACCTCGCCCTTCCACTTTTCCTCTCTTTGTCCTGTTTCCCTCATTCTCTCCATGTCTATTTCTCTTGTTCCCTCTCTCTGTCCCTCTCCTCTCTCTCCCTACCCCATATCTTTCTTTATCTCACTCACTTCCTCTGATTCCTCATTCTTTCTCTCCCTCTCCCTCTCCCTCTCTCTCTCTCTCTCTCTCTCTCTCTCTCTCTCTCTCTCTCTCTGCAGGCACAGGGAAAGATTCACAACATTATCAATTTTTCCCCCTTGTGTTATGGGCTGCCACTTACATTCTGGGTAATAATAATAAAAAATAAAAAAAACCTTCTCACGCAGAAAGTAAATGGCAGTCTGACGGCCAATCGGCAGTTAAGGGAATGCAGAAAATGGAGTTTTCGCAGGGCGGCCTCCCGCTGCGATTCCTCAATGGAGGCGCACAGGCGAGCGCGAAGGGGAGAACCGCGAAATGGGGCTGAGATGAGCTCGGAGATCGAACCCCGTCCCGAAGATAAAACACATTTGCATTCTTTTTTTTTGTCAGAGATGGTGGCGGGGAGAGTGGCTAACATTATCTCCTTTTTGCAGGTTACCCGTTTTATATTCCTACATGCCACCCCCCCCCCCCTCAAAAAAAAACTATTTGAGTGACTCTCGATAAATACTGTCCAATTAAGATACTGTCTGGGTTTAAATGTATTCATGGTTTCACCTGGATTTCATATCCAGTCCCAGGGTCTCTCTCTATGTCAGCTATTTCTGAGGAGACTATATCTGCACGAGTATGGAAATATAAACCAGCATATTTACCCAATATGATGAAAACCAGAACATCTTACAGTTGCCTCACCAGAAGCCACCGATGGTCTTAAACACAAAGAATGACAGCAAGTATATCCAGTGGACAAAGTGCAAAGGTCATGAAACACAGGAGGTAAACCAGAGACAAATCTCAGGCAAAATGGCCTCCATTTTGTGATGAGCTCAACAGGAACCCATCCACATCCACATGTAATCACCTTGCACACGTCCTGTATGCCATCAACAGACAAATGTACGCTGCCTATTGTTAGATGAAGAACACAGAAGAAAAAACAGTAAATATGACGGCTTACGACTAAAACTGCTTCTCCAGATATTTTGCTCGCTGTTGGCCTTCTGCTGGGCAAACTACAAGTGGTGCTGCAACGGGCTGCCAGCTAAATCAGACGTTGTCAAAAAAAAAAAACGTGGACATAAACGCCCCCATCCCCCCCCCCCCACCGCCCCGTGAACACAGGTGCAAGACGTCTGATGTAATTGGACGCTACGATGTGAGCAGCTGCAGAACATCTGTAGCTTGTCGGCCCATATTGATCGTCGCTTTATTAGCCTGTATTTCGAACGTTAAAGAAAATCAGAAATACTGTAAATCATGTCATATGTCCAAGTCTGGTTCGCAGTGGGCGGTGTATAAACATTGCATGTTGTACAAATGTTCAATTCCCAGGCATTTTATTGACATGTTATTTGGTGGGAGGGCTGGTGCACAGATGCTACACCAGTGCAAAGGAGAAAACAAAACAAAAAGTTTTCTGCCACACCAACCACCCCGGCCCAGACCAGTCTGTTTTTTTTAGTTTTATTTTTTTGAAAGGACGTCAGAAGGGGGCCATTCGTCTTGCTGAGCGCGGAGAGCAGCGGCAGCAGCAGCACTGAATTTAAGGAGAGGGGCGCTCGGCAGGGTTTCGACCTGAAGAGAGAGAGCTCCATCATTCAGCGCGTTTCCTGACACCTGCCAGGTAGAGAGCGGCAAGGGGCTGGCCGAGTGACGTGCCCCCCCCCCCCCCCCCTTCCAAAATCTCCCCGAGAGCAGCCCCCCCCCCCCCGCCCCATCCCTCTCCCAAACTCATAAAAGCCGAATATCGGCCCGAGAAGACTCGTGAGGCACGGGACGCCGACGCAGTCCTCGGACAAACGACCGAGCGAACGAACGAAACGCCACGTGACCACAGCGCGTCCCGCTGAACCTCTCCGTCAGTTCGAAAGCGAAGTCGCGAAAACTATTTAACGGTCGACTCTGCTGACAAAACAACGAAATGGAAAAAGAATGTGGATCTGGACTTGGAACGGCGCTGAACCTGCCGCTTTAGGCCCAGGACATCCCCGAAAATCACCTTCCAGAAAGGTCTGCCAAAACAAACCGTAACTTAAATTCGGATGCAGAAATAGTTCATGGCACACACAGACCGCTGTACGGTCGATGTGTGGAACCGCCATTGCCTTACAGCATTCACATTCCACGAGAGAAGGAGCTCAAAAAACCAAAGAGTGCAGTCTGGACCGTTAATATGTAGGGGGAAAGAAACACATACACACACACACATACACACACACACAAACACAAACACACACACTCACAGGCATGTCCACATACACACACACACACACACACACACACACACACACACACACACACACACACACAAACACAAACACAAACACAAACACACACACTCACAGGCATGTCCACATACACACACACACACACACAAACACACACACTCACAGGCATGTCCACATACACACACACACACACACACGCACAGACAGGCATGCGCACACACGCAAAACCCTGAAATATTTACATTTAAAAAAAACTCTGTAAATGAATGATAAAATAGCACAGAGAGAGAGAGAAAGAGAGAGAGAGAGAGCGTGAGAGAGAGAGAGAGAGGAGGAGCGAGAGAGAGAGAGAGAGAGCGTGAGAGAGAGAGAGAGAGAGAGAGAGAGAGAGAGAGAGAGAGCGTGAGAGAGAGAGAGAGAGAGAGAGAGAGAGAGAGAGAGAGAGAGGAGAGAGAGAGAGAGAGAGAGGAGAGAGAGAGAGAGAGAGAGAGAGAGAGAGAGAGAGAGAGAGAGAGAGAGAGAGAGAGAGAGAGAGAGAGAGAGCGCTTGCCACCTTCTCTCACTTCTCCCCCTCCTTCGGCAGTTTAATTAGGCGGATTGTTAAAACCCATCTCAGAAGATGTGCATTTTAACAGAAACCAATTACCGCACAAGCTGGGCTCAATCCATTAGTGTCACTGTTTAATCATAGGGTCACTTAGTGAAACAGTGAAATTCACTGAACGCCCAGGACCAGGAGGATGGATAGCCAGCCTTTCTTTTCCATTAAGTGGATTTAACGCACAGGCAGAACCGGCTGCACGCTTTGTGTAACATAATAGAAAAATATCAATACTGAATATATATATATATATACAAAGCATTTTCTTTTCATTAATATACAGATTGATTACAAGTTAAATGCATTTGTTTAACGAAAAATTCCAACGTTTCTAAGTACTCCAGAATATCTTATTCCTAAAAAAAATACATACTAAGAGCTTTTTCTATGAAAACACAAAAGCATTTGGGTGTTAAAAAACAGAGCTAAGTTTGCAACGCTACATCTTTCGACAACTTTCATGCAAAAATATAAATAATATGATTAAATATGTTTAAAATATGATAAAGACCGATTTTGGAATGGAACCGGTCAAATGTGCATGTGGTTTCTAACTGTGTCTGTACTTGCAGTGTGAACCTTTCATTGTAGGAAGATTAAAATACAGAAAGCAAACATGTGATCAGATCTGACCTTATGCTGATCAGAGCTGAAAATATCTTCAGCATTCACCATTGGATTAGCCTAAACTTACAAAGAAATTGTACATTTTTTGGTTGTCTGAATATAAAAAAGATTATGATCATTATTGTTATAGTTATTATTATTATTATTATTGCCTGATGATATTGCTGTGAGGGAAAGGCCTAGGGTTAGCTTAGGTCCTGCACAGCTTGCAGAACTCACGTGTCGGCATTACTCTTCGTTTACTCAAACCCGCGCCACCCGCTCGTGAACGAGCGCTTGTTGCATCGATACTGAACCCGGCACGGCGCCCACAGCGCAGCCACCGAGAGGAAAACACCTTCACAAACGTCCCCAAACAAATCTGAGGTAAAGTTTCATTTTCCGTCCCGTCGCCCTTCTGATACACGGCAAATGAACGCAGCAGCAAACGAATCTATCATCTCGCGCGAGGGGAAACAGCACTGCATCACAGGGAGCGGGGGGGGGGGGGGGGTGGAGGGGTGGAGGGGTGGAGGGGGGGGGGATGTGCTGGAGGGGGGGGGAGCAGGAGGGGGTCGTATCGGTACCTCACTTAACGGAAGTTTCTTTTGACCCAACTCCGCAGCTCACGAAGCGCAGGTCTCATAATTGCAACCCTAAAGACTCCACTTGACCGGAGGTGGCCAATTACCAGCAGTGAATTCCTGTAGTTCGGCTGTGGAAAGAGAGGGTGGGCGGGCGGGCGGGCGCGGAGGGGGGGGGGGTGGTGGTGGTGGGGTCAGCGGAGAGAGTAATTTAAGCACACGGCAGGGGCGGAATCGGCGGAGAGCACAGCGGAGTAGAAAATTCGCCGATTGTGGTTTTGACAGCCCCTCTCTGTGGAGGGCGATCGCTGTGACCAGGCGGGTGGGCGGGCGAGAGAGAGACGGAGAGAGAGCGGACGCGGGGCCGGGGGGGCATCTGATGTTCGGCAATTAGCACGTAACCCCCCCTCCTCCCCCCCCGCCGCCATCGACATGCGAAGGAGCCACCGCGGCATCGTCTGGCCTATCCCGTCGCTTATTTTCCGCCTCGCTGGGGCTGACTCACGGCCAGCAGCAGGAGCGGGAGAGGGCGCTCTGGGCCGAATCCCCCCCCCCCCGGTTAGAGGGCGTCTTCGCCCATCTCATCCCCCGCCGATACGGCGCTCAGGAAGCGCCCCGCTTGCGTCGGGGGCGGCCGCGAAAACACCGGCCCGCCGTCGCCGCCGCCGCCTTCGAAATGCCAATTTCGTGCTACCTGAACTTGCAATAAAGAGAAAATGGCCCCTTGTCTAAAAATAAAAAATAAAGAAATGACAGGCTAATGGCAGTCTCTTCACAAGCTCATTTCCGTGTCCGGAATCACGATAGCCCGCATAATGTGAATACGGTAAAAAGAAAAAAGAACAAAAAAAAAAACATTGATCTTCTTACTTTCTTAGATATACAATTTATGATGTTTTGCCACAAATGCAAAATGAGCTAAAGCTAAATATATATAGATTTTTCTGCCAATTGCGTCATTCAGGGCGATGGCTTCAGTGAGCAGTTGGGGTAGGGGGTGTGGCCTAATCCATAAGAAGCAGATAGCCAAGGCCGGCTGACTCTCGTTCAGAAGTGGGCTGGCTACTGTAGCGCACGTTAGCGCGAACGGAGAGTCGTGATGTGAGCGCACGCCATTTTAACACCCACAGGGTGCAACGTGATGTCACTCAACACGCCCCCTTTCTTCCATCTGTCAAAATATTTATTTTATTTATTTTTTGGCTGTTCCCATCGACTGCAAAAAATAAATAAATTCATGAAATAAATACCTTCTCCAGCTTCGTGTCTGAAGCACAGGAACAGGAAAACTGCCATTTGCACTGCTTTTGTCCTGAAAATTGGCGTGGACTCCTTTTTTTGCTTTGAGAGCCCTGTCCTTTCTTACTGCACGACTCACGTGACCTTGTTTAGAATCACCAGCTGAACTCGACTCCAGTTACGCTTATTATTAGAATCGATTCCAGGAATCAACGGCGACGGAATCAGGAATTTGCTCTTTCAGTGTCGGTCCTCCATCCGTAACGGACGTGAGCTCAGGATGAACGGGCCCTTCTGCGAAGTCCTGTCGGCGTGAGCACCGACTGGCACCGCGCCTCGGCCTGAAGTTGAAGACGTTGTGATGAAAGATTTTCTCGGCGGTGTAAAGTGAAGAAATGAATTTTCTGCTCCACATATGAAAGCGGCTCATTTTGTCGCTTATTTTAGTTCCGTGCGGGTCCTCCCCCCCCCACCCCTTCCCATCCCTTACCGCAGGCTTTTACAGAGATATTTCAGTCCAACATCCCCGTGTGACTCTCATTACTTTATAGGGGTTATGTACTACTTGGTAGCCATCATCATTTTGATAAATGCAAGCAAAGGCACCGTTTAAATTCAGGCTATTTATTTTTATTTAACAATACCGTTTTTTTCAATTGCCTTATGACAAATCAGAGGGGCGGGGCGACATACATCTGTCCCAAAATTAACATCGTCTGGAACGTCGTTGTGCTCGATTACTCGGCCAGAGTGGAGACAAAAACAGACACCAAAAAGGGAACCATTGGAACAAAGTATAATGGTTAATGCTTAAGCATAAATCTCTTCGCCATAAATCAGCTGGTCAGCGCAAATATAATCTGTCTTCCCCCTCCAAACATTACTGTCTCATACTGGTGATACTCTTCCGTTTTCTCCTCATTATTCTTTGAGTTTATCGAATGAAATGTCACATGGATATTGGGCTGTGAATTATTTGACAAAAGCCATTGCAAAAAAAAAAAAAAAAAAGCCATTGCATTTTTTTTTATTTTTTTTTTTTTTTGGAGAAACATTTTTTTTTATTCACTTAATTGGCTTTTAAATGCATTTTACTTCCTTATTTTATCGCTTGATGTATTGGCCTTTAGTCTCCTATGAAGCACTCTAAGCTGTTGGATTCCTTTTATGAAAAGTGCTCTATAATTACAGTTTATTATTTATTTCTTCAGGACCCAGGAGAAGACTGGCTGCCCGGAGGACTGATTCCTTCCCTCATAACACCGTCGTGCCGATATCGGGGTTATGGTTAGAGCCGTAAGGAGCCGCTCAGGCCGCGGATCACCCCTGGAGGCGTTTCCGGGGGCCCCACACTCAGAGACAAAGGGTGACGACCCGGTCAAATCTCAGAGAATCAGTCCAGTACAAAACACAAATCTCACAACAAATCTCTCACTGTTGCTCTACCTCGCTTTTCCTTTTCTCTCTCTCTCTCCCTCACTCTTTTCCTTTTCTCTCTCTCTCTCTCTCTCTCCCCCGCTTGCTCGCTCTCTCGTGCGCACGCACGCTCTCTCTCTCTCTCTCACTCTTTTCCTTTTCTCTCTCTCTCTCTCTCCCGCTTGCTCGCTCTCTCTCTCTCACTCTTTTTCTTTTCTCTCTCTCTCTCACGCTCTCTCACTCTCTCACTTGCACGCACGCTCTCTCTCACTCTTTTCCTTTCTCTCTTGCTCTTGCTCACTCGCTCTCAAACTCTCTTCCTTTCTCTCTTGCTCTCTCTCGCTCGCTCTCTCTCACTCTCTCCTTTCTCTCTTGCTCTTTCTCTCTCTCTCACTCGCTCTCTCTCACTCTCTCCCTTTCTCTCTTGCTCTTTCTCTCTCTCACTCGCTCGCTCTCTCTCACTCTCTCCCTTTCTCTCTTGCTCCTTCTCTTTCTCTCTCTTGCTCGCTCGCTCTCTATGATGTGCAGAACAGCATTTCGCCGCTGCAAATGAGAAAGTTTGACTTTAAAAAAAAAAAAAGAAAGAAAAGATTTATTCTTTCGTTTTGTTCGGCCGCTTGCTGGCTCCTCGGGGGGCCCTGGGCAGGAAATCATAGCGGCGTTGCTATGAAATCATAACAACGTTGCTAGGAAATCATATTGTTTCAGTGGATTTGCCTCATCAATCTAGGTAGTGAGATTTAGTGTGGGGCAGCGTGCGGGGAAAAGGACCACAAGAGACGTAATGAATCAGGACCATCCACCGCACGGCCTCCTGCACTACAGCCTGCTGCACTACAGCCTGCTGCACTACAGCCTCCTGCACTACAGCCTGCTGCACTACAGCCTCCTGCACTACAGCCTCCTGCACTACAGCCTCCTGCACTACAGCCTCCTGCACTACAGCCTCCTGCACTACAGCCTGCTGCACTACAGCCTCCTGCACTACAGCCTCCTGCACTACAGCCTGCTGCACTACAGCCTGCTGCACTACAGCCTCCTGCACTACAGCCTGCTGCACTACAGCCTCCTGCACTACAGCCTCCTGCACTACAGCCCGCTGCACTACAGCCTGCTGCACTACAGCCTCCTGCACTACAGCCTGCTGCACTACAGCCTCCTGCACTACAGCCTCCTGCACTACAGCCCGCTGCACTACAGCCTGCTGCCCGGAGTCTGCGCTCAAACATTAACCAGCAGAACCTCTACAGCAGGTCCCTCTCCCTTACAGCAGGTCTCCCTTACAGCAGGTCTCTCTCCCTACAGCAGGTCTCCCCTATAGCAGGTCTCTCTTACAGCAGGTCTCTCCTACAGCAGGTCTCTCTCCCTACAGCAGGTCTCTCTCCCTACAGCAGGTCTCTCTTACAGCAGGTCTCTCCTACAGCAGGTCTCTCTCCCTACAGCAGGTCTCTCTCCCTACAGCAGGCCTCCCCTACAGCAGGTCTCTCTTACAGCAGGTCTCCCTTACAGCAGGTCTCTCTTACAGCAGGTCTCTCTCCCTACAGCAGGTCTCTCTTACAGCAGGTCTCCCCTACAGCAGGTCTCTCTTACAGCAGGTCTCCCCTACAGCAGGTCTCTCTTACAGCAGGTCTTTATTACAGCAGGTCTCCCTTACAGCAGGTCTCTCTCCCTACAGCAGGTCTCCCTACAGCAGGTCTTCTTACAGCAGGTCTCCCTTACAGCAGGTCTCCCTACAGAGTCTCTCTTACAGCAGGTCTCCTACAGCAGGTCTCTCTACGAGTCTCCTACAGCAGGTCTTCTACACAGTCTTTCACAGTCTCCTACAGCAGTTCTCAAGGCAGTCTCTCTAAGCAGTATCTCCCACTCATTGGCCTCTGAAAGTCAGCTGATACATTGTCACAGATGGGACTCCAGGACTGTCCTCATTTTAATGTCCCCAAACGCAAACTGAAGCCAGAGAGGGACGGGGCTGCACCAAAATGACTAACTCCAGCCTATAACTGATTATTTATTCCCCTAGAGTGCACCGCATCTATAATGGACTCAAAGAAATTAAAGTCTTGGGTGGATTTCAAGTGTGTTGTTGGGGTGGGGTGTGGGGAGGGATACAGGCATGAATAGACATAAATTTCTTTTGAGTTCATTGGATTGTAAGGAAAGAGTGCGGGGCATTTCTGCTGACACAGTAAAACGCTGTGACAGAGAGGTAGTTAATTTTGCAATCCTCTTCAGATGAGGTGTTCTAAAAGGATCGCCCCCCCCCTCCCCTCCCCCCCTTTCCTCATTCTCTGAGAGCGTAGCCGCGGTGTAGTGTCCCCAAAGGAGCACCCCGAGTCCCTGAATGAGGTCATACGGCATCCAGTACGCCGTTAAAATGGTTTTGGCTAACGAGCCGTGACTCATCGCGTCGGTGACACAAACCGCCGAAGCCTCCGAGCGACGTGCCGTGCGGTAAAGCCGTAGAAACGACGGGGGACTTCCCGAGCTTCGATGAAAGCCTCTCCGCAGACCTGACAGAAATGCCATTTTGATGCAGCGCCGCAGAGTTCGCCTCTATCGTCATAAAAAATATCCACCCAACAAACGGCAAACTGGGCTATCTCTGGAGGAGATCGACAATATTGTCTGGTTTGAACCATTTAAAGCATAAGCGAGTGCGTGATTAGAATGTTCTTAGCTGAACATTCTAATGCTGATGTCACAGTCACTGCTGGTGACTGAAAGCAGTGGAGTTCTAGAACACTGACTTAGAATTTTGAAAGAAAGAAATAAAAACCCATGATCGGTTAAATGACCTGTGAACCTAGGGAAGGGACTGAGGATTTGCTTAATTCGCTCTTGTGAGCGACGTTCGCACTGGCATTGACTTCAATTCTTGACATTCCTCTTGAAAACAGTTGCATTTCTAACAAAACAAACTGAACAAGAGAAAGTGATCAGCTGCAGCTGTGGGAATTAGGAGTAGAAAAAAAGCTACACCAAACAGGAAAGAGTAAAATGCGGCAGATTGCTCCTGCTGTTTCCACGACAGCCACCACCAGCGTTCCCTGCTGTACAGAAACAGAGACGTGCTTTAAGAGGCTAACCAGGGAAACATCCTGGTACGAGAACATTCTAGCGCTTTCCACCACTTAATCATTTCTCTCATTCAATCTTTGTTCCTCCCACTCTTTTCTCTCAAATGTGTTTCTGCCGGATAGAGATGCATTCGACTGAAGCGCAGCCATTCAGACAAAGAACTGGGAAAGATGTGTACGCTGGCTCGAGTATTTATCTCGACTTCAATTAAAATGGCACCTGGCGCACCTGAATAGACGGCAATGAGTCAAGATCACCTGAAGACAAAGGCCACACTTAAGGCTGGGTTTGACGGAAGCCTTGAGGGGACGTTTAAACCAAAGCCAGGCAAAACCGATTGAATACTCCACTCCCTGGATATTTCTGGCACTGGGGCTGACCCCACTGCTGAGACTGGAAGATCCGCCTCCATCCCCTCACCCCCTCGGGCTAAAGCTCAGTTCCAGACTGCTGAGCCCGTTCCTCCCGTGACAGGGCCTGGTTTAGCATGGGCAAGAATGAGGAGCTGGCGTTGGACGCTAGTGTGGTCGGCCCAAAGGACAGCAACAGGCTTTCACAAAAACGTACAACCGGAATTCATGAGACTTCCTGAAAATGGCGTGACACGTACTCTGTGAAAAACAGGCAACAGCGTGACACCGTATGTACCATTAAAAGGCTGGCAATGGGAGGATGTTACATGTATCCACTGATACACTGAAAAGCCAGACACAGTATGTGTCAGTAAAGACTAGCAATAGTGTGATATTACATGCACCAATTGAGAAGCCTGAAACTGTATGTATCAATAAGGACTTGCAATAGTTCGAGATGACATGTATAAATGGGTAAAGACTGACTGTGTGTATCAGTAAAGCATGATATTGACTGTGTATCAGTAAAGGCTGACTGTTTATTAGTAAAGCTTGAGTGTGTGTAAATCAGTAAAGCTTGAGTGTGTGTAAATCAGTAAAGCCTGACAGTGCTGTATTCTCCTCTTACCTGAGTGGCCACCTTGCCATAGTTGATCCACCTCAGGCTGGCGAAGTTGGTGGACTCGGCGCAGTTGAAGCCGTGGTTGAAGCCGGCGTGGTAGCCGTAGGGAAAGGTGATCATGAACTCCCCCGCCTCCTGAGTGATCTGTGGTGTAAGGTCAAGGGTCAAATGTCAAAGTGGAGGAAGCGATACAGGGGCCATGCCCAGGCACTGTGAATCAGGGAATAAGTAAATCCGTACTTATATTCTATAAATACTTTAATCTACAACTACAGATGATAAATAAATCAATACAGCACCATGTTTATGCTTATTTCCTAAACACGTGCATAAAATAGTTGATAATCAGTTGTATTTAAGCAGTCAAAACTGCCCAATTCTTTTTTATCAGGTAAATATAGCATGGAAAGACAAATCTGTGGCTTCTTTTGTTGGTTGCCCATGTTCAGACAGATTGCGGTCCACGCTCAGAGCTGATTATGGCAATTCAAACACAGTTCACTTCGACATCAGAAATACAGTGGATTTCTGTATTAAAACGCCTATCTGGGTGAAAACGGCTAAAATTCGTCGGATTTCTATTCCAGGGTCTGAAAGGAAATAAATCAGTTCTCAAGCATTGGCGGCCGGTTGAGTTTATCTCGATTCCCGCGCTGTGGATCAGAAGTCCATCACAAAGCCATTACCCACAATCCCCCACCACCACCCACACACACACACATCCAACACTGCCAAGTGGAGAGGCATCGGGGGAGTGTTTTTCGGCACTTGGAATGAGTCAGGCGGGGACCGGACCCACAGGCTTCCGGCACCAGAGCGGACCTCTCTTACCACACCGCCAGCGTGGCCCTCCTGAGAGGACTCCTTCCAATCATCACCGACCCAATCATCTCCTCCCTGTTCCAAGACACTTTCACGGAACAGGACGTTCTGCCCTCAGAGAGAAAAAAATAAAAAACGTTTCCTCTGTTTTGAAATTTAGGGTCTGTTTTTCTAAAATGTAAAAATGTTTTTTTTCTTTTTTTGTTTGTTTTGCCAAGCACAAACGTTAAGATTAAAATTCGGAAAATAGCCTGATTTTTGGTGAAGGAAACAAGACTGAAGACTGCCAGCTGGAACCCGCACTTGGCCCTTTGAGACGGGACACTCAGTCTGTACTGCTGCTGGTTCCCATTCCTCCCCTCCAATCAGGTCTGGTCTAAACCTGGGACACCAGGTGAGCTAAAGCTCAGGCCAATTAGTGGCATTAATCAATCAATTAACACTCAGGAGGAAAAGAAAAGCAGCAGCACTCTGGTCCTCCACAAGAAGTGACTTTGTAATTGCCTCCATTGATTTCAATTTTTCGTGTCCGCAAGGCATTCTGGGATAGTTGGTGAAGTCAAGGCGGTGCAGCGATCGGAAGGATGGGGAACATGGAGCGATACCCAATCAGATCAAAGATCAGTCGTGTGAACTTCGTCTCCAATTTCAAATTTATGTACATTTAAAACCATTTCCCCAGTTCACATAGTTCTGTTAAGCAGGACTCCTTAATTATTTCTGTGAGGATTTCTAAAATATACGATCTTATGAACACTATTTTAAAAATGGAACATGCCCACAAGAGGCCGACCGTGGGAGGCGAGGGCGATGTCAGGCAATCTCGTTGGAGGATGTGTGTCTTTACCCTAAGGGCCCAGCCTGAATTGACTCGTGAAGCTAGCGCTGTGTAAATAGATGGTCAGTAAACTGGAAATGATCATCTTCCAAAAGGATGAGCAACAAGACAATACGTTCAGGGGCGAAGTGAGCAAGACTCTTTTCTCTTCGTTTTAAAATGTGGTAATAGATTAGTCCCTCTCTGCTCCTTTATTAAATTAGTAACTGCCCACCAATCACGTGCGACCTCTCTCTGCTGTCCTACGCAACAACGAAAATCAAGATAAGCTCAAGATTTCACATTTCATAACAAGATCATTTTCCGTTACTACGCAACGATACGAATCAACAGTTCAGGGAAGGGAACAGTTCTCAGGCTTTCACATTTCAGCGAGTCTTCCCTCTCAGAGTTTTTTGTTTCAGTGGACTGGAGTCGCACGTTTGTTTTGATTTTTTTCTCCCTGCTCGACGGGCGAGATATTCTTGCGTGCTCGCGTGCAACGACTGAAAACAAAACGACGGATGAACAATATGCAGTTTGAACGCTTCACTGGATACCACAGGGAGATTAAAGGCACTTTGCAGAGGCCCTGCACGGACTATAAAACACCGGCAAAGTGAACACGAGCCATAATTACCCAGAACCCACTCAGAATGGCGTAATTCTGCATTTGATGTTTAATGCAGAACACAGAAAAGGCTTTAATGTAAACAGTGGGCTTTCCCTCGGGTGGATCGTTTGAATCCCAGGAGAAATGCACCCGGTGTAAATACAGTAACATACGGTGAGGGCGACGTGTAGGTTGTGTGTCAATGGGAAAACAGAAAAAGAATTCTGGACTTTCAGTTCTTCCACACGCATATACCAACGATAATCTACTGCTTCAAAACCGATGATTAGTCATTGTTTGTTTTGGGAGTGGGTGTTGAGCTATTTTTCCCCTTCTAAACAGACTGCATGCTATTCCAAGAGTAACAGAATTCTGAAAAGGAACTCTGGACCAGAGTCAGATACACCAAAATGCTTAGGTAATATGCAATTTAAAACAAAAAACATTAAGGGTATAAATCTTCCTGAAATAACTGAATTTGGTATTTATGCATATTCATACAACACTGCCATTTCTAATAACAAGCAATACTGATTTCTAAAAGCCAATGTTCCAGGGCATTTCATTTCACGGTCAAATTAGATATATGAATAACGACGGGGAATTTATGAAGAAATAAACAGAAATACAAATGCAAAATAATATGACCCCCCTGCCTCCTTCGCTCAAACTGCGCAGGACAAGCCATTATAGCAAGAGCTGAGCAAATGGTCCCCACATCACCAGCAACACAGAGCTGTGCTCTGCCACATCCACAACACAGAGCTGTGCTCTGCCACATCTACAACACAGAGTTGTGCTCTGCCACATCTACAACACAGAGCTGTGCTCTGCCACATCCACAACACAGAGCTGTGCTCTGCCACATCTACAACACAGAGCTGTGCTCTGCCACATCCACAACACAGAGCTGTGCTCTGCCACATCTACAACACAGAGCTGTGCTCTGCCACATCTACAACGACGAGCCGGCCAACAATCCCATTCAGCTTTAATCTCCTCACTCCAATGTGCCAAAACCCGCTCCAGATGACGCAAGGTGTAGTTACTGACATTATTCCACCTCTATATATTTCACATTTCCAGTAATGGTTTCTTTTTTCTTTTTTTTTTTTAAATCGGTCAGTGCTCCACCTTGCCATCTTGGCATGCGGAGTAAAAGGCTCAAAATATTATCAGAACAGACCCTTATTGTCATAAAAAAAAAAGATTAATCAAGATTTTCCAAAATATTAGATCTCCAACGTTTGTGTTGCATGGCCAGGACACCAACAGTGTTGTTTGACACCAGCAGGGATGGAAAACAAGCACTTGGCTGAATTTCAGGAGTCAGACTACAGTAAACTGCTCATATTTTACAAGCTGAGCTCAACACTCATCATTTAAATCCTTCATTTATCACTCTTCTCCCATCATCGCAAATCCAGGAATAAAATAGTTTATGGAGCGCTGGTGCGAATCCTCGACCAGAGTCTGCCATTTTATGCAATCAAACAGCAGAGAAACTTCTGCTGTATGCAAACACCTTTTCCATCTGATACAGATATTTTAATTATCTCTCAGTTGAGGAGAATATTCTGGAGGTTCTTCAGGGGGAAAAAAAAGATAAGCATTAAGCAGACGCAACTCAATTTCCTTTTAAGGTATCAGTAATGCAGCGCAAGATTTGTCAGGAATGCGGACTGAAAAATACATTGGTCACAGAGTACAGAACTAACCACAGATTGACATTTTCAGCAAGATCAGTTACAGTTGTCCCTCTGCCATGTACGAATGCTTCACATTTCAGAATTCACATTGTTTAAATGGGGAAATCTATTAGGTACCTGCAGTTACTCAAAGAAAACATAAACCAGGCTAAGTGTTTAAATACAGCGCTTGTAAGACAGTGCGAGCCGCACACGTCTAAATGACACAGTTCCCCCAGGGTTCATTCTAAATAACCTAAGCCATTGACTTTCGTTTTCCCCCCTGAAAAACGTGTGATTAATTCCAGGCTCCCGTTCGCTGTGCATTAGATGATGGATGAGGACAGTGCAGCAGATCAGTGAGAGTCGGTCCAGAGGACAGCCTCGGGACCTTTTCCATTTGAGCCGCGCTCCGGCCGTCCTGCAGAGAGCGTGACTGTGGGCGCGTAAAATGGGGGGGGGGGGGGCGAGCGGTTTTGGCACAGGGCCCGAGCTGGGTTGGGGTTGGGGGGTGTGGGGGGTGTCCCTCTCCGGCTCTGTGCCGATTAACACACAGGGTTCAGCGGCCCCCCTGCCCTGTCCCAGAGGCGATTCTGCGGTCCCGTGTCCTGCGGTCCCGTGTCCCCCCCCCCAACCCCCCTTACCCACAGCTGTGTGACCGCTGTGCTGATGGGGGGCCGGTGTCGAAATCCCCCAGGCCGCTAGAAGCAGCAAGGGAGTCTGGGGTGGGGGGGGGGGGACCAGCAGTATGGGGGGCCTCACTCCTTGGGTGGGTATTCCCCCTTAAACGTTTCTCATGCCATGGATAAACATGCTGGACAAATTGCGCAGCATCCCTGAGTGAGTGAGAGATGCTGCTTTTTCTGTTATTATTCACTGCTAAGAATAATCATAACGAGCGATGTAATATAACCTTACAGTCCATAGATTACGGTTCATGATGCACAAAACCTAAAAAAAATAAAAAGAGCGTTTGCCTGCTGATAGTTCCAGTCTGTGCGGTCACACTGAGCGAACCCACAACCTACCGCCGCTGGCTGGAGATGCCCGCCGGCAGAACTGGCTCATTCCAGACCTGAGCTCGCGCGATTCTGACTTTGACCAACGGCGTGTGAATCGCCCTGTCTGATCGCGCGGGGCGGGGTGGGGGGGGTGTTTAACCGCGCGCGGGTTTCCACGACGCCGTCAGGCGACAGACAGGCAGCTGCGTGCGGCAGGTGCGCCCGGCGGCTCTGTCGCCGTGCGAACCGCTCGGAAAACCGCACCTTCCAGGACGCCGGGGCGCCAAGGCGGGCCGGGCGCCACGGAAACAACGGCGCCGGCCGCGGGGCACCGTGCCGCTTCTCCACACAATGCGCGCCCGCCCCCGCCAAGGCATCTGCGCCCGGCCCGTCCTCAAGACACACAACCAAAGATGGCTGCCAAGGGACGACAGCACCGCGCTCCTCCGGCAAGCCTCTCTCTCCCCCGCCACGCTTCGCTGTTTCCACACAGATATGGCACAGCTACGAAGCCAGCTCTCCCCCCCAAGATGAATCAGCTGGCGCTACGGGCCAGGACAGCCTGTGCCCGTCTCTGAATGACAAAGTCAGAGGTCTTATCTTTCAGCGCACCAGCACAACACAACACAAAACAACAGTACCCAACACAACATAACACAACCACCTGAATACATAATGTACTTGAATGCAACGGTGAAAATCTAACGGCTGTTTAATTCTGTTATTCACAGCTATGGAGAAAACGGCCAATGTGACATACCTTGTCGAAGGGGATGCCGTATTTCTTCAGCACGGAAGGTGATATGAGGGTCATCTTATGACGAAGGAAAGCCTCACAGCTCTGAAAGCCACTGGGGAAGAAGCCTAGAGACAGAGCAGAGGTGATTGTTGGTCGAGCTCCTCTGGTAGCGACTTGTTGCATTGTCAACATGAGCTGTCGTTCGTCATTTCAACAGTCCTCGCTGCAGTGTTTGACTTCATAAAGCAAATCACATCGAGTCAACACTGCAAGCCTTGTGAAATGTTGTACATGAACTCAGGCATACACGCACACAAACGCACTCACACCCACATACAGGCACACACACACACGCATGCATGCACGCACGCGCACACACACATACACACGCATACGCTCGCAGGCACACACACATGCACGCACGCACGCGCTCGCAGGCACACACACACACATGCACGCATTCACACGCGTACGCACACACACACACGCATGCACGCACGCACACGCTCGCAGGCACACACACATGCACGCACGCACACACTCACGCATGCACACACACACACACACTCGGCGACATCTCTCTCTACCCCTTTGTGCCGGAGTTTATGAAAATGCACTTCAAAGTACTGCTACAGCAGGACCGTTTACCTAATCCCTGATAATGTATCACTGAGCTCACATATCAGGCCCCAGCACCCAGCCCCCAGGCGTCCATTAGCCCAGGCTCTCTCAGCCGCAGCATCAGGCTCTATTACACACCGAGTCCGGATGACTTTACGGCCGGCGAGTGGGGCACATCCACAGCTCGCTAATGACCGCTTCTAATCAAGCACCTACGTTTTGGGTTTTTTTTTTTTGATTCCCGGCCTCTTGTCAAGGGGGGCAGTTAAAAGGGTGATGGCGGGGGGGGGCTTTAAGCGATCCCTCCTTCAGAATAAAGGGCCCTCAGCGCCCTCACAAGACATTAGGGCCCTCCATGTGGATTCACTAGGTCCTGTGTTCGCCCTCCTTGACCCCGCCCTCTTGGGGAGGCAGGGAGGAGGGGGGTTAGCAGAACCGAATTCTCCCCACCGCTTCCAAACGTCCGCTTCTCTCTCACCACATGAGCACTTCAGCAGGGAGACAGTAGTGTGGGGGGGGCATTACGTGCTCAGTTTGACCCGGAGGACTCAATTCTTCCTCTTTTATCTTTTCATCCATCTTTCTTATCTCATCTCTATTTTTATCCGCAGGAGATCGAGGTGAACCGGAGAACGCGTGACGGCAGGGAGGAAGGGACTGATCTGCCCGCGCAGTGCGATCTGTGCTCTTCCATGACTCTCACGAAGCGGGCGAACACGTCCACGCGTCACGCGCGCTCTCATATTAAAGGAGGTCAGCACCGCCGACCTGCTAAGAACAGCTAGCGTTGCCCTCGGCAACCTGAAACAGTATAGGTTACATCTGAACTCTAAAAAAAGACGTCTTTTCTCTTAAGCAGAGACAAACACGTTTCTGGGACCGTTAAACTAGACTCAGTCGTCATGTGTGAACTCCTAAGACAAAGACCTTCGACTTCAGCTAAAAATCAAGTCATTTACAGGAGTTTTTTTTAGTACTCAATGTGGGTTCAGATTTCTTGTTAACAAAAATAAAATAAATAAAAAAATAATTATTATTACTTTTATTTTCCTGAATTCCTAGAGCCACTAGCATTTGGCTTCGCAGCTGAAAATCCTCTCCTGATATCAGCGGTGAAAACATTCTCTGGATTAAAAATTTATGGAGTGAAAAAATGAGTAACGTCTTTCAGGTGTATTAAACATTATGGAATGTTTCCATTCCAGGCGAGCCTCCCCGCTAGAATACGCACGCGTCTCCAGCGTGCGCTGCCATCGCAGCTTCCGCCATTTTGAACCTCTGACGTCACCCTCTCTTGTATTCGGCGCACGTCAGGCAGGAGTCTCGCGTGCCGGCAGTAACAGCTCTAGGCTTGGCAGTGTAGCGTCTTAGGGGCTGGCAGTCTACCTGGGGGTGGCTGTAGCGGGTCTACTGGGGGGGGGGGGGGGCATGTAGCAGGTCTACTGGGAGTAGCTGTAGCGGGTCTACCTGGGGGGCTGTTGCGGGTAGGGGGCTGCTATGCGGGTATACTGGGGGCAGCTGTAGCAGTTTTAGCAGGGGGCAGCTGTAACAGGTCTACCGGCGGTGGCTGCAGTCTCTGAGGGTGGAAGTGAAACTTTTGCTGGTTTTGAGTCGTGCGGTCTGACGCCTTTTCAAACGCAGCGTTTGCCATTTCCTCGGCCGATCACCATGGCGATGGAAAGGAGAAATGAAAGCGGTGGAGCATAAAGAACAGTGGGATAATTACAGAGCCAGGATAAGGGGGCGGGGGGGCAGGAGGGCAGGGGTGGGCGGGGGGGCGGGAGGGCTGCTGGGGTGGCGGGGGGGCGGTGAGCCGCAGGTCCGTCCTGCACGTGGACTGTTGACGCAAACAGGTGACCTGTTATTACGCCCCACCTCCTTTATGAAATCCCGCTTAAATTAGCAGTGGACATTTTATTTCCCCATTTAAAAAGAGATTCATCAAAAGAAATGAAATTAAGAATCACGATTTTATTTACTTGGAAAAAAATTTTAGGAGAGTTTTTTCTGTCCCAGCATCCATTACACCCACACTACGAGCCGATTGGCTGGCTCTGCGAGGTGATTGGCCGCCTGAATTTCACCTGCGTGTGTCCACCAATCAGCAGCTCTGCTCCTTTTCTGTCTGCCTCTGAAAAGCGTCTTCAAAGACCTCCAGAGTTGGGCAGACTCATTAATTCAGAGCATCTCTTTCAGGCCCATAAAACGGCGGGCAGCCGAGGCCCTCTGATTTAAACTGTCCCTGTGACCAGTCAGGCTTAGCCTGGCGCCCGCGGCGACCGCGTTTACATTAGCCCGTACAAGCTGGAAATCATTTCCAGGAGCAGAACCATTTTACGCGGAGAGCGCCTCTGTTCTCCAGCCACTCCGAACGGAAAGAGGCTGAGAGAGAGAGAGAGAGAGAGGAGGGGGGGAGAGAGAGAGAGAGAGGGGAGGAGAGAGAGAGAGAGAGAGAGAGGAGAGAGAGAGAGAGAGAGGAGGGAGAGAGAGAGAGAGAGAGAGAGAGACGCAGCTGGATCTGTGGACAGGCTGTGGACAGGTGATGGATTCCGTGCCTCGCGATTGGCCGAAGTGCCGAGACCCTCGTTACCTGAGGCCAGACGCTCCAGCCTCTTCCCGTGCTCCGGAGGAACGGCGTACCTGTGGAGGAGAGAGAGAGAGAGAGAGAGAGAGAGAGAGAGAGAGAGTAAAACAAAGGATAGAACCAAATAGAACAAACTCAAACCAAACAGAACAAACTCCAGTGGTTCCTTAAGCTCAAGACAATCATTAGTTTCAAATGACAGGAACAGCAGCCAACACTGCAACCATCAGGAACCACACAATGAAATCACAACAACAACGCAGGCATGTAGCAGATACCCTTAACTGACAGTTCGGCCTTCCACTGACCAGGCAAACGCGAGAGCGGCTTCTCCTCAAGGCTAATATTAGCCTGACGCTCACAGCCATTACTGAAGGCTCGGCTCGGACAAACCAATCAGCGCTGAGGGCGGGGTGTCATTTCGGCCGTGAGTCAGAGGGCATCTCCGCGCTGCTCCGGCGCTCTCCGTGTTCCCCGAGCTCCCCCCCCGTCCCCCCCCCCCCCCGTCTCCACACCCTGCCCTCTGCGCGATCGATATCTCCCCCGGGCCTCGATCCATCGCCAGATTAATATCGCCATCCCGATACGCGGAAACTCCGGCTCTCGTCCAACCCGAGTGGCCGAGCACGTTGCTGTAGTATTACAATCCCCCCTCCAGCACCGACCCCAGCACTGGTGACCTAGAACCATGTCACACACCAAACCATAGATACACGGCCCAGTGCCCAGGGAGAGGTAGGTCTACACAAGCGAGGCATTCTGGGATGGCGACAGACTTTTTCTGAGAGATGAAGGCCGGTGATCCATTTTAAAGTGTAAAGTACAAACACAAAGGCTGCTGGGGGCCTCCCTAGCTGTACGCTGCACAGAAATCCGGGCGATGGACTGCTCCACCCGCCTCAGGGGTCAACAGCCAGCGGAATCATCCTGCTAACCTGACTACTAGCGTCCAGGAACCCCGTCCATAGCGCCTGCCATCTTGTTTTTTAATCTCTGTGGTGGGGAGGGTTTTTTTTTTTCGCACCCCCGCGGTGAAAAGGTTAACCGCTCGACCGGTCGACCGGATCTGGAACGACGGAGTTCACACGCGGTCGTATTTCCCAGGCGTTTCAAAAAGGTGTCAGCCGAGGTCAGAATGCTTGGAAAAGGTTTGACCTTTACGGCGTGCCCACACTGCATGGGAAATGGTGCGGCTTTCAGCTCCTAACGGATGGTAAATCTGTGGCCTTTTCCTGTGTTCCACACACTGTGATTTCCAAAAGCCTGCTGGCAAAGCCTTTTTCTCACATGCCATCGACTCGCTGACAAAAAAACAGCGGCAGTAGATTTCTATCTGGGACCAGTGACCAGCTTAACCCAAATGCTGATTAGACCGCACACTAAGCCTTAACATAGCCAAATAGCTTCTTGAAAGGAAAATAAATGAAATTTCAAAAATAAAAAACACAAAATTGACTCCACATCGTATAATTTCAGAAAAGTTTTGCGATGCATGCAGTAATGAGTTGGATATCAGCGCAATGACAGAGAACAGAGATAGAGAATCAGCCAGTGAGGAGAAATACTCAGTGCCGTGTAGTGCAAGACTGACCTCTAGTGGTCAGTTGGATAAAAAAAAAATTACAACAGGAATGAAAGGAGGGTACGGACGTGCGGTAAACAGAAAGATTTGTGCCGTTTCACCAGATCTGCGCTGGGCTTACAGCAGCTCTAACAGACGAACCGCCGCGCTGTCAGAGAAACAGCCTCAGCGTCTCCGCGCTCCCTGGGCTGGCGGATCGGAACTGAAGGGAGGAACACCGGCCAATCGCGACGCAGCGGCCTGTAATCCATCAAAATGGAGGAAGGAACGCGGAGCGGGCGCGAGGGGAAAAAAACCCGCCCGCAGCGATCGCCGTGAACAGTCTGACGCCGTTAGCCTTTCCCGTCAAATCAAAAAGACCTTTCGGCGAAACTTCCCAGAAGCTGCCTGGAACGTCCGGCTGAGGATCTCTCTCCGCCTATGGTCTGTTACACACATAGCACTGGGTCCCATGCATTTTTACAGCCCCTGTCAATCCAGCCACATAAACCCCCACCCGACACACAGCTACCTCTCACACACACACACACACACACACACACACACCCATCTTTCAGATCGTCGAGCGGGAGACACACAGCTCGGCTCTCAAACTCCTATCGCGCGGGAGTTCACAGTTTCTCTCTCACGGTCAGGCACCCAGTTTTCTTGTCAGGCGATAAAGCAATGAGAGGGAGAGGTGGATGTCAGGGCTGGGGGGGCAAGGTAGGGGGGTGCGGGGGGGTACTTCTCTCTGGTCTCCAGAGACGTACAGCCAGGCAAGACGGGACGGCGGTGGCGGGGGGGGGGCTGTCACTGGGCTCTAACGAGCAGGGAGACGGCCCAACGGGTGTGGGAGTGGGGGGTGCAGGGGGTTCACTCGCCCCAGGCAAACGGAAGGCACAGCCCCCCCCACACACAAACACACACATACACACACACAAACAAATCCAGCGAAAAACTATGGCTAAAATGCCAATTTCAGCATAGAGCCTGACCTTACAGAGCACTTGGGCTCTTCTTATGGTTTATCAGCGGGAAGAAAAAAGCTTGGAATGAGGAGATTGAAGGAGGAAGTGGCGAGAGGTGGCAGGAGCCCGGTGGAAGACGAACCAGGAGGTGGCAGGAGGTGACAGGAGGAGGCACGCAGTGGCAGGAGCCCAGTGCTTTACACTGAGGCCAGCCTGCAGCCAGTGCTCTCCGGGGCCCTGGGGGGACTGCAGCAATCGATACCCTATTAGTACACACACGCTTAGCCAGGATGCCACATTGATTACATGTGATTTTGACTAAACGGGCTCGAGGTTCGACTGGGTCTGCTGTGACCGCGCTCCAAAGAAGCCAGGGAGGAATAATGGGGCGGACGGGGCGGCAGGTGAAGTCCGTGCGGGGAGGCAGAATTAGCATTCATACGGCTAACGTGCTAACGTGCTAAACGAGGATCCTTTCAGAGCGCAGGGCGAGCGCTATCCGCTAACGCTGATGTCCTGCTCGAACGCGGCGATGCGAGATCCCATGCTGCCCCCTGGAGGCGAGAAGGGGAAACGACCAGTGAGAACCGAACATGAGAAAGAGACAAAGGCCCTCGTGCATGTCTGAGCCTAGGACCAGTTCGGCCCCGGTCTGTGTCATAACGCTATCCATTACATGCTTAAATGCAAAACTGATCTAGGATCAGCCTGTCTTTATGTAAGTCCCCAACGCTTTACGAACAGAGGGAAAAATAAGCTGGTGGGCTTAGAGGGACAAAAAGCGCCTTCAGATATCAGAGATGATCACGTGAGAGAAAGAAAGCTGTGCAGCTCAATCTCACCTCTGATTTTTAGAAAAGATGCCTGCAGAGGGGGGTGGTGGGGTGGGGGGGGGCGGGGAGGGGGGGGGCTTGACGGGAATAAGGCTTTACGCTGTGACAGCCCTGCCTATGGCAGCTCCAGCCGCAGTGAATCAGAGACTTGTGCAGATAAGTCCACCATTCACCACACCACCCCCCCCCCCCAAACCGGGAATCCAATACGGACTTAAACTCGCCCGGAATCGCATCTAATGCCCCCGCCGTTTCTGTGAGCCATTATTCTCCCCCGTGGCCGGGGAAAAAGCCATTTAGAGAGATTCCTGTCGCGTTCCTCCCGGCCTTTTCTAACGGATGGCGGCGGCGGCTTCGAAGGGAATCTGATGCTTATCACTGACAGCGTAATGATCCAGCTGGCAGGGCAGCTAAATCGCAACTTTCTGTAGCGCTTTTTCGCCTGATGCTGGATGCGGTGGGGGTGGGGGGGGGGGGGCAGGGCTTCGCCTAAAGAAAGGCGACGCGGCCGCCACATTCCGCGGCGCTTTAACCGCGGGGGGCTTTGAGAAAGCGAGATAAGGGCCGGAGAGGAAGAGAGCGAGAGAGGCAGCCGTTCGCCGCTACATCCCGCTTAAGACCTCACCGCGCTATGAATCCCCGTACCGCGCGCGCCTCCGTCCGCCATCACATCAGAACACAAAGCCCGCTGGGCCAATCCAATCTCCAAAAAAAAAAAAAACCCCGGATGGGTGTGTGACACATCTGATGTACGACAAATCCGTTTTGCCGGAGATTTTGCGTGTTGTGATCGAAATATTACTACAAGACACAGGACAGAAAACATCATGAACCAGGTACCCATTATTGTCCTCTAGTGGCAACAAAAAGTTACTGCAACATCTTGGATTTATATTTGCAAAATAGCATTGCTAAATGTGAAACTATTGGCATCAGCAGACCAACAGAATCTCCAGTGCTTATCAGATTCCCTACATCAGCCAACCAGACATCCAGAAGTGAAAAATGCCCATAAATTATTTTCTTATACACGCTGCTTATACTGGATGAGTATCCCAACTGGTTTAGCCACGAGTTCAGACTGGGCCAGAGGAGGAGACTTCTTTGATTGAAAACGCAGGACCACAGCAAGGCCCAAAAAAAATCCTGCATAGTATGCCTTTCAGTCAGCCAGCGTTTCTCGAGCAAACACTGCTCCATCTCTACCCCACAACCACAACGCACCTGAAACCCACAGGTGAGCAGGTAGCCCTCGGAGGAACACTCAGCCCTCCCCTCATTAGCGGTACCCTCCCTGTGGTACTGTCTGCGCGCGTGCGCGACCTTTAGAGAGGAACGCCAGCGTGAGGACGAACGCAGCGGAGGGCGGCAGGAGACTCGAGACGCAGAGCCGTTTCCAGTTCCCGAAACCCCGAGAAAATCGCAGGAACAAAAACGAACGTGGCGACACGATTTGTCGACTCGATCACCTTCAGGACCGGGCGTACGGCGGTGCGGTGCTGAGTATTCACACCGCCGTCTCCTGGGTAATTAGCAGGTGCCCATAAATTACACAGTGTCACAGAGGTACCGCTTCATCAGGTAGGTCTCCACGGAAACTATTTAGTCAGTTAATTAGCTGTGGGATTAGGCCATCTGTTGACCAACACCAGCGCCATTTGACTTCCTCGGGTAGGACAAAGAACAATTGGAAGTTATCCTGGGCTGCAGAGAAGGTTGACAAGAGGCTAATGTCGGTGTATCCAGAAAAGGAAAGCTCATTTATTACAAATACATACTTAAAAATAGGACTCCTGTTCCTTGACATTCAAGAAAGGACTTTTGCAAAAACATAACCACCTATATTAATTGCTTGTCCTTGATAAATGGTTTACATGGGTATATTCACACTGTTCAATTTGTTTAATTCAATTAAAGATTCCTCAACAGAATACCAAGGATTAAATTAGTTAAATTGTCTGTAAGAAAAACTTCACCAGATTCATTAAATTTATAAGCAGATAACACATACAGATTAATCCATGTAATCAAATAATGAAATGTAATAATTATCACAGTTCTTGTTCATATCTGCACGGTACCATTTAGCTCCATATAAGGAGAACGGATCCAGACCTCCCGTACAGCTGGTGTTGTAAATGCATTACTTCAGACACAAGAAAGCCAAGAGCTCACTGGCCTGTGCTAAAGGACCCTCTGTCCCCCTGTGTGCTGTGTAATAAGAGAGAGCTGAAGAACATCAGAGACCCCCTACCAGGACTTGGGCTCCCCGAAGTGCAGGTAGTTGATGCTGTAGAGGTCCATGTCCTCCGTGTGCCAGGTGAAGCTGGTCTTCCACATCCCGAAATACAGGTAGGGGGTGTTGACCCCCTGTATGGAGACGCCGCAGTCCTCTTCGATCACGTCCAGGATGGAGTCCAAGCGGCCCATGTTCCACTCCTCCACTCCCTGGAACACAGGCCAGTTACCAGAGCAACAGCCGAGCCCAGAACAATCTCTTAATCGCATACTCTTTCAATATATACACCTGTTAATCTTACACTGTTTTACATTTCATGCTCTGTCTGTGATGTATAATTTATGCATTTTAGTCTGATCGTACTTACTATTTGTCAATCTGTCACTTGTGTTGAATGAAAGGCATTATAAAAATAGGGTTTATTATTATTATTATTATTATTATTATTATTATTATTAATAAGATAAGCCCAGAGTGTCCAGCTACAATATGACAGTTCCAGTACAGCTGGTTTGGTTTGGTTTGGGCTCAGCAGGCTCCTTACTTCATCGTACAGTGTTCCGCTCACGTCGGCCCCGTAGATGGGAGCCAGGAAGGTCAGGTTCTTCCAGTACTTCCTCTCCAGGTCCTCGTAGTTGAGATATCGAGGCGTGCAGTATCTGTGTGAGGTCCAGAAATTCCAACATTCAGGAGGAGCAAGGGCTGGCCTTCTGCTAATCCACAATTTATCACAGGTCTGACCTTCTCCAGTTAAAACTCTCACTATGCTTCAGTGTTTTGCAAAATATTTTTTAACTCAAAAACTATTGTCAGAAAAACTCATTTCTGCCTCCGTGTAAATATGCACATGAAATTATATTTTGAATTTTGAATAAAGGTATGCATGCATGTATGTATGTATGTATGTATGAATGTACTGTATGTATGTATGTTATGAAAGCAGAACTCACTGGTGGCTGTTGGCCAGCTTGCGGAACTCCTGCACTTTGAGGGCCTTCTTCTGGATGTTGTACTGGGTGAAGAGCCCGGACTGCCCCGCCACCATCTGCTGTACGGGGGCCCGGATCACCAGCCCGTCGACGTCATCGTAGCTGCGCCGGGGCCGCCAGCCGCTGGGCGGGATCACCTGAGAGAGGACCCAAACGCCGCGGTCGCCACGGTCACCAGAGCGGAGCACAACAGAGCATTTACGCAGTGTTCTAGAATAAAACCTCAGACTGCGTCTTCCATCAGCTTAGCATGAGTGAGCGCCTTTCTCTCAGAAGAGTGGCCTCATAGTCATCCTGCCAGAGTTCCAGACGCAGACAGACTCCATGCCACGTCTCAAACAGGGCACACTGACCACTTATTATGCAAAGACTCAGACACAGTCGCATACACACACACACACACACACACACACGCACCGCTTGTGACCATTTCCTTTTTTTTGTTCAAAACCCGCAGCTACAGTGTTAGAGACCTCACAGACACTCACAAACTGGGCTCAGCGGACACCAGGTGAACAGGAAGTATTCAGCCAATAAACTGTGTTCTTCACTGTCAAAAATACCGACCACTAGATATCAGTATAACATCAATAATGACTAGCATTCATTTCTACATGCGGGACGCCCTCCCTACCTTGGCCAGCCCGGCGCGGTGAGCTCCCAGGGACTCCATGTGGACCAGGTACTGATTGAAGTCCCTGAACTCCTCCATGGAGGGCCGAAAGGTCATGATTTTGCAGGTCGGGTTGGGAGGCGGAGGCGGATCCACCTCTACTGCTGCCATTGTGCCTGTAGTCCCAAACGTTTAAAACACAGCATATATTCAGCAAACTTGGCAAACGTAACGAAAACATATTAGGAGCAGCCAAGCGTACACTAAATCAAGAATTTAATTCAATTTCTGAAGGTAAAACACCATTAACCACAGGCTAGCATTAAATTGAAAAAAAATAAATAAAATAAAACTAGTCCATTGAAGTGAAACAGAGCATGCCTGGATGCATTTTAAGAGACATGTCTTATTTATTTTAATATTTTTAAATAATATTGTCCATCTGCTCCACTAATAACACCGAGAGTAAATTACCAGCTGCGTTTTAAATGCTGTTTTCAAAACTTCCGCCAGGTGGGACTCAAGCATCAAACATGGAGGTTCAGCACAAGTTCATGTCAGTCAGTTTTGTAAACATTACAGCCATCGACTTGATGACCAGAGAAGTGGGCAAATAAAAATGATAGATATCAGAAAAATTATGAAGCATTAAGCTGAGCCATCGCTTATATAAAGACAAACTGAAGTTACCGAATTTCTGAAGGTAATAATTTATAAGCTACCTCGAATCTTTAATTTAGCGACAGCAATCTTTCTTAGCTAACGTTAGCTACAAGTAACTTTACTTATTAGCATGCATTCGTATAAGTAACATAACCGCTACAGCAAGTGCTAGATAGTGCTAACTGCAGGCTAATGTCTGTATTCAGTTCTCAAGTGGCTACATTCTTCTGAGATTGCGTGCAATGGCAGATGAGGGTTGCACCAATCTCAATGACATGTTATGAGCTTGCAAACTTCGATGGCCAGTCCTGCTTGCCTACGCTTCGCACCCGTCATAGTAGCATCCGCATTGTTTAGCACCTAACGAGTACAGTAGGCTACATGATCTGTTGCTTGTAATGTAGCTAGTTAGCTTCTGGCATTCAGAACAAATGGCTTGCTAGCCAACTCGTTTTGCAAGATCCATCCGATTTATTTAGCCAGAAGGAACCCAAATGAACGCGTTGTACAGATTGACAACATACTAAAACAAGAAACAACAAGATTTCTGGCAGTGATGTGTCAAATGCCTTAGCAAAATTAGCTAACTTGTAGAAGCTAGAAACAAAATAACACTTCGCCCAAAGAACCATAGTGTAGCAGGCCCATTGTAAGATAACAGCAGCATGCATCCCACAAAAAACTTCTCCATTTCCCCGATTCCTTTCTCATTACTGACGACAAATACCCCTTTTTCTGCTTGAAGCACGTCCCCCAAATCACTCAGCAAATACGTTCCGAAAAGAACTTACGCTGCTATTGCAGTTCTTGTAGGCCAATGTGGGACCGTACTACAAACGATTACATTTCCACAACACTACGTTGAAATATTGCCCGTCATGCAATTGTACACGGTTGCAAGTATTTTTCACTAACCGGTTTACATACGGCAGACTGGCGAGTGAACAGCTATAGAATATACCGGCAGGTTTTGTTGGGGGAAAATGGGCAGCCTGTTAAGGATATGCAGTTACCACGCCGATTTAACTTACCCTGGGATGTATGAAATTGTTTTTTTTATTTTTTTTTACATATATGCTACGGTACCAGGCTTTAAACCTAAATCCAACGTGACGTCACATCTGTCTGCTACAGAAGGTAAAACCATGACGTTACAGGGCCACAGTCACGGATGCCCTTTTCCTTTCCGGAAAAATAAAATGAAAGCTCTAAAAATGAGCATCGTTAACACAAACACATCTCTAAGAAAATAGAAATAGCCATGACTACTACTGCTGGTGAGGAACCAGCCCATCTTGGAACAAACACGGGAAAAAGTTAACGCGATTGTAGGAAAAAGCCAGATGCCAGCTTGAATCTTTGTCCCCCAAAATCACGGCGAAACGATAACAATTCGGCCATTCTGACTGCAATCCAAATGCGACAGCTCCGATCTGGCGCTGGGTCAAGTTAAAGTCCTTTCCCTTGGTTAATGACAGCTTTCCTGTTCTCTCCCAACTGCTTCTAGAACGGACAGCAACGGAGAGTAGGCGTGTTTGAGTGTGTCGTGCTGCATGAATTGTGCGCAGACATTCTGATCTGAATCTCATGATGATCGGCCAACTCTGCGAAGAGCGAAGCGGCATAGCCATCCGCATGATTTAAGAATCAATGTACCCCCACAAATGTTTTCAAACAACATAATCACGTGTGCGCTTCTAGAGCCTCGTAGGATATTATGGTTCGGATCTGCTGTCTCCACACGGACATCGTTCAAGCCTTAATCTTTAGAAATCAGCATGTATGCCGTTCTAGGCGAGCTTTGCAACTAGATTAATGTTTTAGTATTTCACCTCCGTTGATTGATACTACAGGCAACGCTTAGTTTGCAGGTGTTAAAACTATTTTTTTTTTTTTTTTTAATAAAAAGGTTATAGCCATTATAAATACAAGAACGTACAACGAAACCAGCCTGATTTTGTTGGTTACATTCCCAGTCATCTAAACCGTACGATCAAAAGGTGGGAAAAAATTATCAAGAGTGATTGACACTGTCCATGGTGCTGATCTTGTTGGGCTAACACAATAATGGTTTGTGTTGCGCCGAACCAAAAACCGGAAACTCGCCCTTGTAAACCCGCGCTATCCAGCAATAATTTCGCAAGGTACATCAAGTTTGGGAACCCGTCCAAATTCGCCGCAACACCACTTGAAGGCTACGAGAACATCTTAACATTTGATTATATAAGATTATACGTAAAGGCCAAACTACTAATTGAATCTTCAGTGAATATTAAATTATTTATTATTCGTATGAAAAGTCGATTCAACCAAATGAATGCTTCAAGCTCGATCTGTAACCTTTTGGAATTGGTCACTAAAAAGTACAAATAAACGACTTTATATTGTGAATGAAAGTAATGAACCTCCAGCGTCAGTGATACTGAGCAGTGCCCATTCCTGTTATTTCTAATGACAAAATCATTACAGCAACAAGCAACATTACAGCAACACAGAAACAGATTTTTGTTTAGGCTCTCCAAATAAGTGGTTTTATTTAGGATATACAGACATTTAAAAAGACAAAGAAAAAGCAGACAGTGCGCTTTTCAAAAGCTTCAGTTAGAAAAAAAACTACAGGACTACTGAATCACCAGTGACATATAAAAATATCTTAAGCTCATCACGCAGACAGACAGACATTTATAGATGGTGCAGTATTCAGTTGGCCATGGCTTGCTTGTGCCGTTTGTCCTTTAGTTTGGACTTGTCCTGTCCTCTGTGGCCAGGAACACTGCCACCATTTTGGCTCTGTGTGGTTCTGGACACTGTGGACACCCCATCCACAAACTTGGTCTTGAACAGGACATTGGCATTCGTGAACATTCCATCTTTTAGGGAGACCACAACAAACTGGAACGGTAAGAGAAATAAAAATAAAATCAGCATTCAGATCTAAATGGTGAGTCACTCTGTGAAATGCAGTACTTGAGGCAGAGGGTACTGTAAAAGCAGTCATGATCAGTACTTACCTTCCAACATCACCAGACAGGACAATTGACATTGTGATATTTATGCAGCGCCCATCAAAGATAACAGTGATGTAAGTAGAAGGTAAGGTAAAGTAAGTAAAGCAGGTAGATCACAAAATGCAAGACCAGGTCTCATATTCGTACAGCATCACAGGTTAGGACTACTGATGTGCCCACGGCGACGCCCCAGCACCTGTGAGTGTGTGAAGTGCGTGCGCAGCATCTGGCCGATGTTCTGCGTGTGGGACAGGTCCAGCGCGGCGTCCACCTCGTCCAGGATGTAGATGGGCGCGGGTTTGAAGAGCAGCATGGCCAGGATCAAGGACAGCGCCACCAGAGACCTGCAGGGGGCGCAGCGGTTAGCGACGCACGCCCACACCCCATGCCCCCCTCGCCGCGACGGGCGGCTCACCCCGCGTGGGCACTGACCTTTGACCTCCGCTCAGCTCAGTCAGGTTCTCCTTCCAGGTGTTGCCCAGGGCGACCTTGAACTCCAGACCGTCCAGGACCCCGCGGCCTTCTGGGGGCACCAGACGGGCGTCGGACCCCGGCAACAGCGTGGAGAAGATGGAGCCGAAGTCTTTGTTCACCTGGACGGACGGACAGACGGACACACAGTGAACCCACAGCCACCTGAACACTGGAGCACAGCACACATGACTCTTAAATGAAGGGCCTGAACAATGTGTGTGTGTGTGTTAACACCCCCACAGCCTGGCTGGACACTCGTTGGTGAGCATTAACCCTCCTCTGTGGGCAGCTTGGTAAAAGCCAGGTTGATACCTTCTTCCAGGCGATGTTCAGAGCCTCGTTTTTCTTCTGATCCAGCTCCTCGATGGTCTTCAGGATCTTTGACTTGTCGATCTCCACAATTCTCTTCTTCTTCATCAGATCATTGTACTGAGAGGAGAGCAACAAACAACCTTGTTTTATACCGAATTAACCTACAAAAACATGTACAGGAAACCACCAAGATCCACAAACCTGGTTTAACAGTACCATTAAACAAGGCATTTCAGTAAATATCCAGCTAAAGTTCAGAGGTGGGAGATATAAATACAGGAAGTAAAAGTCTTCCCGAATACTTCCAGGCACCTGGATTTGCTAATTAGCACGATCCTTCAGCCAGGAGGAAGAACTAATTAATGAAATCAACTGGCAGAGTCGATGGGCGGTAGAAATACAGGACAGGATTTTTACTTTGTGACCCCGGGCGTCAGACTTTTCTGCTAATGCTATTTACATTACACCTACAATTTGTATCCCGGTTGTACACCGAACTGACGCCGTGGAAACGCAAGGAAAGCAGTCTGAGACGGACCTTCTCCTCGGCCTGGCTCAGCATGTTCATGGCCCTCATGTTGACGTTGCGCTCCAGCTTGGCCTTGGCCTCCTCCAGCTTCTTCAGCCTCTGGCCCGCCTCCTTGGGGTTGTTGGCCTTGAAGTCGTAGGCCGTGTTGGGCTGGCCGAACAGGTGCCTCTCGGGCGCGATCCAGTCGTTCTCCGCCAGCATCCGCCCCACCTGCCCGAGAGAGAGAGAGAGAGCGAGCATTCAGGACAGCCGCCGACGCGAAGCGGATTCCCTTGGACATCTCAGATGAGTCGTGGTGGATAGTATAGCTGCCTACAATTAATCCGTCGTTAGCTCAGCCACAAACTGAACTCATCGTTAGCATGGTGGTTAGCACAGCCGCTAGCACTGAACTCATCATTAGCATGGTGGTTAGCACAGCCGCTAGCACTGAACTCATCATTAGCATGGTGGTTAGCACATCCATTAACAGGAAACTCATTGTTAGCGTGGTGGTTAGCACAGCCGCTAGCAGTGAACTGATCGTTAGCATGGTGGGTAGCACAGCCGCTGAGTGGTAGTTAGCACAGCCGCTAGCAGCGAACTCATCGTTAGAGTGGTGGTTAGCGCGCCTGCCTCTGGCCCAGCAGCCCCGCGGTCGCGGCGCTAGCGCCCCCGTGTCGTACCCGCGCGGCGGCGTCGGCGCTGTCCTTCTTGTGCTTGCTGATGTTGTGCTCCAGCTCCTTGATGCGCAGCTGCGCCTCGTTGTTCTTCTCCCGCAGCCCGTTCACCTCCGCCGTCTTCCCCTTGATCTCCCGGTCCTGCGCCATGATCACCTCCTTCTGCTTGGACAGCTCCTCCTGAGCCTTCTTCACCGCCTCCTGGGAGTCAGAGGAGGAGGAGGCGCGAGGGGAGTCAGTGCTACACCCCCAAATTACACCGTCCCGACACCAGGACCCGTACACACTTATAACACCAAGGCAATTCAGATTAAAGCCGTTTTCTGAGCGCTTTCCTGATATGGAAATAGTCAGCTGCACAGCCCTGAATTTCACTTCTCACTGAACCTATTAACTCATTACTAACCCATTACAAACTGTGATAATTGTGTGTATGCGTGCGTGCGCTTGTGTGTGTGTCAGACAGGACAGCTGTGTGTGCATTGGTGTGTGTACATGCACACGTGTGTAACAGGTCAGTTGTGTGTGCATGTGCACATGTGACAGGCCAGCGGATCTGACCTTGCTGCCGGACACGTCGGCGGCCATGTTGTCGATCTGCTCGCGGAGCGCCTTCACCGCCTCGTCCACCGCCTCCACCTGCTGCTGACAGCCCTCCTGCTCCCTTCTCAGCTCCTCCAGCTCCAGAGCCAGCGCGTCCGCCTCCTGGGGGGGTGGGGGGTTGGGAGCGGCCCGTTAGAGAGGAGAACCGGCATCACCAGCATCCATGTATAAGCATGAATGTGCATACACGCACGCACACACTCACACAGGCGTTCACACATACACACTCTCACACACTGACGCGCACACACACACACCTGCTGCTTCTCCTTCAGCTTCTTGTTGAAGGCGTCGGCCTTCTTCTTGGCGGCGTCGAGTTTCTGCCGAGCGGCCTTCAGCTCCTTCTCTCGCTCCGCCTCGGCGTTCTTCATCTTGTTCTCCAGCACCCTGAACTTCTCCTCCGCCTTCTTCTGCACCTCCTTCGTCTTCTTCAGGGTCTCCTCGCTCTCCTCTGCGCCCCAAAACCGCACGTTAGACTCACTGGACCCTAAACACCGCCCTGCCCTCGCCTTCGCCAAAACTAACCTAAACATGGGACTTTTCCCCCTGTTTTAAGCGATATAGGCCACAGGTATGAATAAAAAGACTGACTAAGAAAATTAAAGATAATTCTATGGTATTATCTAAATTAAGTACATCACTGCTGACTTAGACCAGGGCTGATTAATCTGAGGGACGTTTGTGTGCAGTTACCAATGGTCTTGCGAAGAATCTGTAGCTCCTCCTCCTGCTTGTGATAGGAGCTCTGCTGCAGCTTGACCTGCAGACGCTCCACCTCCTCGCATTTCAGGTCCAACTGCTGTTTCAGCTGCCGGTACCTGTAACGATCAGCAGGGGGCGCTGTAGACTTCCGGACACATCATCAGAATAGCATTGCAGAATTCGCTGATTATCACCCAATTACAATTATTTTGCAACAATTATTTTCTAGTTTTACCTCACATTTAATATTTTAAACTGCATTCAAAATACAATGACTTGTTCTGCAAATTACTCAACAAGTAGAATGAGCCCCCAAATCAGAATAGGATCACTTTATTTAAAAAAATCATTTTTTTAAGCCTCTATACATAGAATCTATACATCACACAACTCCATAAATAAATGAGCACAGGTCTAAAGCTGTTAAAATAAGGGAGCTTGCGAGGGGTTAATTTAAAGGCAGGGACGTATTTGGCCTCCCTGTGAGCCACAGGGGGATTGAAGGCACTTACTTGTCAGCCGTCCCTTTAAGGCTACTCAGGTCCTTCTCAACAGAGCGCAGTTCCGTCTCCTTGGCCTCCAGGTTGTCCTGGACGTCCTTCAGCTCCTGAAGCTTGGACAGCACGGAGGCGGTCTGCGCTCGGGCTCCTGGGAAACGGAGGCAAACAGGCCCCCCGTCAGTCCTGCTGCCGGCAACATGGGGATAGCCAGCCACCCTACTGGCAACGCTAACAGACGCTAACAGGCAATATGTCACAGGATTAACCTTACATCCTGACACATCTCTCAGTAAGAAGAAACTACTCAGTATGATGCTGCATTTATTTTACAAAGAAGTCAAGTCTGTTCTGGCAAAGCTGCTGTGTAAATGCTGATGGTGTACAAATGCTTGGTGTGTCCAGCCAGACTCTTTCCCTGAGTTTGACCACGTCATACCAGCCCAAATGACATGGGTTAAAGCACTATACTGCATCTGTGGTACAACGAATTTTGGTTAAACCACAAGAACCGGTCAATTCCATAACACCATTCCAAACGAGCCGTCCGTCAGCGCCTCACCTCCGCTGAGGGTCCCCTGGGGGTCGAACACGTCCCCTCCCAGCGTGACCGTCTTGGTCATGACCCTCTTGTCGAAGGTGACCTTCTTGGCGTTGTCCAGGGTGTCGCAGACCAGCGTGGTGCCGAACACGTACTCCATGGCCTTCCGCAGGTCCGACTCGAAGCCCACCAGCGACAGGGCGGTGTGGACGTTATCAGCCCCGACCTGGGGGACATTCAAACATGAGCGCTGAAAAGGAACCAGAGACCGGCCTACCGAAAACAGAACCCAGGGAAAGGGCTTGTTTGTCCCCATCATGCTCCTGACTGGTAAAAATATATTTCTAAGCTGGATTTAAAAATGTTCTTGTAATGGAAATCCTTACCAGATTTTTTGCGGTCTTCACAACGTTGTCGTTCAAGGTTCTGGCAGAAATCTTGTTCAGGGGAATGATGGTGTATCTGCGTTTGAGTTCGCCCTTCTCCAGGATCTTCTTTCCTGTAACCTAGGAAGTGCCGTTTGGGCAGGGACAGAATTCACTTAAAACCCTTACAGGACAATACTAAAGCAACTGTGGCATTTCCTACATTAATAAAATTTTAATTCTGAAATCACTGGAAAGTATCCTTTCCCTCTTAGTAGTAACTACAGTCCAGTTCAGTACTTGAGTTAACTGAGACTGATTTTTTTTTTTTTTTTTTTTAGACAAAGTCTGACTTAAAGAACTCCTGGCGCTCACCTCCGTGTCCACCACCACATTGTAGAGACGGCCCCCGGCCACCACCTCCAGTGCAGTGGCGTTGGACACGTCTCCCACGGAGATCAGGTTGGCAACCAGGCCTTTGACTTTGCTCCTGTCCCAGTTCTTCTCCGGGTCTCTGGAAACGGAGGAACACAAGTGCATGCTGGGTACGCCAACGCCTCATGACATACATGGTGAAATACCAAGGAAAACAAAGTCTTCTGCCAAGTACATAGGTCTGTGAGTTTGAGCTTCAAAAACAAGAATTGTATTCACAACAAAAATACAAGTATCTAAACCATTTTTCAAAGGCAGGAGACAAATGGACTGTGGTATTAATGATAAGTGAGGGGGAGGGAATATTCAGTGAACATTTACGTGTATTCAAATCTCAGATTGGGGAACTTGGCCATCATGGATTCGTAGGTCTCCCTCAGCTGGGTGGCCTCACGCAGCAGCCTCCGCCTGGTCTCGATCAGACCCTCCTCTTTTCCATCTGGGGGGGCATAAACACCACCAATCAGAACCGAGAAAAGGGCGAAACTGCAGTGCATCGTGGGTAAGACTGCAGAGCGTCGCGGCTGAGGGGCGTGTGCTGGCGGATCAGGCCCCACCTTCGTAGTTGAGCTTCTTCATCTCGGCCTCCAGCTTCTCCTTGCTCTTCTTCACCGCCTCGAAGGCGTCCTGGTCCTTCTTGTAGCCGCTGTCCATCTTCTTCACCTCCGCCTGCTTGGTCTTCAGCTCCTGCTCAGCGTGCTTCAGCTTCATCTGAGCCTATACAGAAAACAAAATAAATAAAAACGCAACATCAGCCATGCCATTAAATTTAAGACATTTCTCATGCTGGTCCCATGCGAAGTCTTCAATACTGAAGCATCACCACAAGTTCTCATGGAGTCTTTGTCATAAAGCTGACACTCTTGATCTTCTGAGCCTTTTCTCCATGTTACACCAGATATTAATGGACATAATTACAGCACCTACTTCAACAGTCCCACCAGAAAAGTGAACCTGCAGCTCCCAGGCTGTTTGCAGAGAGCCCACCTGCTTGGCCTCGGTGTCGGCCTTGCTGATGTCGTTCTTGCAGGTCATCATCTGGCCGGCCAGCGTGGCCTCCTCTCCGTCCTCATTGGTGGAGAGGCCGGCAGACACGGCGTTGAAGTGCTGCTGGGCGGCGGCCAGGGCCTCCGTGTCCTTCTGCCCCTCCTCCTGGACGCTGCGCAGCGTCTCTGCCATCTTGGCCACCTCCTTCTCCTTCGCCGCCATCACCTTCTTATCCTGGGGGTCAGCAGAGGCAAATTAAATGCCATACGCCCCTCTCCCAGCCAATCAATATCACAGTTAGGTAAGAGTAAGCAGTTAAAGCATCCACGACAATTTCAATGATAACTCTGATTTGTTGGAGAATTGCACCATAAAATAACTTTTTTTTTCGAAAAACAACAAAAATGAAAGAATGACAGCATCACCAAAAATTCTCTCATCACTTTTCTACAGGATGTAGACCAGCAGGAAAACACAGCCAGCCCTCACCTCCTCCATGCTCTTGACGAGCTCCTTGCGCTTCTTGGTCTCCTCGTTCAGGTTCTGCTTCTTCAGGTCCAGGGCGCTCTGGGCCTTGGCGTCCACCCTCTGCACCTCCGACAGCGCGTCCTCCAGGGCCTTCAGGACCCCGCCCACATCCTGCGGGGAAAAACACGAGCCGTGATGTCACAGGCTACGTTCCCTCTAGCAAAATCACAGTGACATCACAGGCTGCATTCATTATCCCCAGGGGTGGAAATCCAGGGGTCAGAAAGTGAAAGGTCTTCCGTGCGTTTCTTCTACTCGTGAACCCAACCAGCTGATTTCACAGATTAATTCTACCCCCAGGCAGAAGAATTGCGCCAATTAGCAAATCCAGGTGACTGGAACACAATACTGGAGAGGACTTTTCCTTTCTGGGCCTGGATCTCCCACCTCAGATTATCCCGGGATCAGCAGCCTGACAGGGCATGCAAATAAGTGGATGAAACGCTGTGGATTCAGCGTCGTTTGGGCACGTTTCGGGCCGCGGTACCTTGTCTCTCCTCTTCTCCAGCTCCTGGATCTCCTGCGACACCTCCTTCGCCCTGCGCTCGTTCTCCGCCATGCCCTCCTGCAGCTTGCCGATGTCGTCCTGCATGCCCTTCAGCTCGTCGGCGGACTTGGCCTTGGTCTCCTCGGCGCACACGAACAGGTAGGCCACGTAGAGCCGGCTCAGGTGCTCGATCTCACGCATCAGCTTCTGGTACTCCAGGTACGAGGAGCGCTCCTGCGGGAGCGAGCAGACCGCTCGTTACAGACACACGCGTGAGCCACGCTACGGGACCGCTACCCATAAAGCCCAGCGACAAAACATCTGCTCTCGCACATTACACCCGCAAGTAAGTAATATTAACTTGTCAATACACTCTTAAAATTTTTTTTTTTTTTTAATCTTCATCTTTCACACTCTGCAAGCATAAACCCATTGGCCAAAATAAATAAAAAGCTTGATAGAAATAATATATTTTTTTAAAAGGCTTCCAACAGCAAGATATAGAAGTAAACAGACAAATGAAACCTACCTCCTTCAGCTTCTGAAGAGTGGGTGTGATCTCCTCTTCAAGGATCTAAGGATAAGCAGGGAGAGAGTGGTCAGACGTGGCAGTGGGTACAGATCAAACCTCTACAGCGGAGGACGCGGTTTCTCACCGTCTGGATCTCCTTCAGTTTGGCCTCCTTCTTCTCGATGGTCTTCTGGGCGCTGATTTTTTTACACTCGTACATCCTGGTACCGGCTGCCTCCTCGATCATGGCCAAGATCTAACAGGCAGAGAGCATATTACTGTTGTTGTTATTCTCAGTCCTCAGGTAGGTGCCCTTTCTCCAGGGCAACTCAAGAACACGGAAGACTGGTGCAGAGAATGCCAACAGAATACACAGAGTACTGCACAGAACACTCCACACACATACTAACCAATTACACGATGTCAGGATAAAAAACATCACTCAAACTGCATCATGCACTCAGCCTCCTTTATTATTTATACATCATGTACCATTATGTTTTCCTCTGTTCATACTAACAGCCAAAAGGGACAGACTCATTCGGCATTGAAAACAGTATGATTTACAAAGGTTCTCACCTCAGGTGGTTTCATGTTTAGGACCTTGGTAATTCTCCCCTGGGGGAAAACATTTTAACAGTTTCAGAATAAATTGTGCGACGAGAAAACGTTCAACACAAATCCTCTGCTGCATATAATGTGCTTACCTGCATAATGAGGAAGTGCGGGTTGTTTACGTTCAGTCCCACAGAGCAAAAGAGGTCCTGCACACGAGTGTTGTTGGCGTTCATGCCATTTATCAAATACTTGTTCTTTCCGCCTATAACTACCTTTAGGGTGCAGAAAGGAGACCGCATTATTATTCAAGCATAAACATGCAACTTAAAAACCAAGATATCTTGTATAGCTACGTGTCGTCATGTCTTGATTTCTATTCACTAGCTAAGTGGACAAGTTACGAATGTCATTAACGTTGCATAAAATACTTATCGGCAGTTAGTTTTAACGTACCTGTCTGGTAACGGTGATTTCATCGTGCGTTTCAAACCCGAGGGGGCTCTGCTTCTTGTCAGAGTTGTCGAAAGTAATTGAAACAGTCGCTTTGGTGATTCCGGCTTGGCCATTTTTGTACACCAAATCCTGGAGATTTGACGCCCGCACCTAATTTTACAAATAAGGATTCAGGTTGTTAGCAGTTAGGTTATAGGAATTAAGGTGTTTACTTACTTCACAGCATCAGGTAACGGTGTGAAAGGCTAACGTTAACAAAGTCTATCAATTTGAATTGGCCGCCTAGTCAATAGCCATCTACGTATTTTTACGATGTGGGTTACCAATTTATCTCGCGAGCTAACTTAAGTTAAATTAGCTAGCTACATTAACGCAGCTCGATAAAACAAGCCAGAATTTAGCTAGCTAGCTGGCTGAATCGGCGTGCTATCCAGCCTACGCACTTTTCATTTCAAGTTTTAGCTAGCGTTCCTGATGATTACACACACAAGTTAGAAACTAGCTAACCGCTAGCTTACCTGTGACAGGTTAGAGATTCCGAGCAGAAAACAGATTGAATCCAGTATATTTGATTTCCCACTGCCATTCAGCCCAGTAATGGCATTGAAAAGAGGATCAAACCCATTGATTTCCGTCCTCTGGGCGTAAGATTTGAATCCCTCTATGATGATAGATTTGATATGCATCGTAACCCGCAGCCCAGTAGCTAAAACAAAGTAAATAAAAATCCAGAGCACGTAGAATCGCTTAGTGATCCTTCCTGGCTGACTTAAAATGAAGATTTATTTTTTAAATTAGCCTTGACAACAAGAAAGCAAGTATCTCCGACTGCAACTTACAGTCACAGTTTTTTAACTTAAATTTTGGCGCCAGGCGACCGTTTCGCTTCGCCTGTACGTCGTTTATGCGACTTGCGTGACGACACCCAAATGAAAGATCACGATTGGTCCGTTTGATTTGTTTTGAGTCGCTTTCTTATTACGCTCACACGACATAGAAATGCAACTAGCTGTCATTCTATGTGCAACCTATTTTTCACAGTCTGTGTGCAACTTCCCAGTCTTCTACTCTGTTCTTGTGCTCGTTTTATTTTCCTGGTTTCAAAACGACTTGTAACTTTGAGAAGTGACATAAAGTAAGATTTAACCCCCGTGGATTTGGGAGTTATAACTGACAGAGCGCGGAGGTTCAGAAATAAAGCTCATTTTAAGTACACAAAACCTTTTTTTTTAAAAAAAAACAACAAAAAAAACGGGGAGGCAGGATGTGCTTGAGTTTATTGTTTGTGTATGTAACAGATAAGCAAAAATGCAGAGGAAAATTTGGTTTTGCAAGAAACTTATTGGAAGACATTAAGTGGCTGCAGAACATGCTCATTTGAAACAAAACATCTGATTTTCAATAGGTTCCCCAGGCATTTCCGATTCAAACCACCTAGGGGCGCTATAACCATGTAGTTCAAAGTGACTTATTTTTCCTTAGGCAAGGAGGGTACAGTAACAGATGGGGAAAATGCAAGCTTTGTGCTTTACTTTCACCTTTTGACATATCTGATATATGCTTGTTAATTTTGTTTTATATGCATTTATTTATTTGCTTTCATTTCAGGCTTCATATTAAAGTATTATGTTTCCCCCCCTCCAAAAAAAAAAAAAATATCACTGTAGTTTAGATTCTGTCCTTGGCAATGAAAGTGATATTTCATACAGTGCTTCAATGGCCACTGGTTTTTGTCACATTTATCACAGCAATATGTATGTGAAATGCATTTCATTATACCAATGCACACAGCCCTGTCAAAGCAGTTCTTCTAGACCCTAAACCGTCATGCTTTTTTTTTCTTTTTTCTTAAACACTCAGAGAAATCTTGTCAGTTTTTTTTTTGTTTTTGTTATTGTACATCAAAATTATTACAAAAGTTATTTTAAATGAATAAAACTCATCAGTTATTCTGCAGTCTAATGTTCTAATGACATTGTACGTTAGCTGCTGTCCTCTTCAAAGGGAATACCCAAATAAGGGCTCGAAAGTAATGTCAGAAGAGAAAGGAAAATGGAGGGAAATTTAAAGTCTCTTGCGTGTGTATTATGTTTGAAGTTATTGATTAGCGTGCCTGACTCCATGTGTCTTATTTGAATAAGGAAAGGAGTAGCATAAAAGCAGTTTTGCTACCTTGGTCGTTAGCACACAATTAACACACAGACACTGTTGCATTATCATCCGAGAGCAGCAGTGATCAGTGGAATCACCTCTGAGAAATCTCGGAGGCACCTGAGGATGTATGTGCTGGAACACCAATGGGCCCAGCTGGCGAATTAGCAGAGATCTGCTGCTGCGTAAATATGCAGTCATCAGCTCTACAAACAGAAGGCATGTTTGCAGAGAATCGGTTCAGGTGGGAAGCTTGTGTGGAGTAATTCTAGATAGCTGTGAGCTTAGGTGGGTGTATCTTATTAGCACGGCCTATTTTTACCCCGTGATTTACACAAGTCTTTCTGGGTGTTTTTCTTCTCTCTATTTTTTTTTTTTTTTAAGGATATATGGAGGATGGGAGACTGTTTACGCTTAAAAAGGAAACAATATTGTGCAAAAAGTGAGGCTCTCAGCAGGAGTTCAGACAGCCTGGATATTATCACGGGTACCCTAAAAAAACAGGGCATAACTTCCAAGATAAACATGTGGCCTTATAATTAGTATTTATTTGGTGCTGTGTACAACAGTAGTAGAACACATGCAACAACAATAGGTGCTTCAGATTTTACTTTAAGGATAGAGCCTATATACGCACAATAATTAGCACATGCTTTTGTATGTTTTCTGTATGACTTGCTATGTGGCAATGCGTGCATAATTGAGTACACTGAAGCAGTTATGCAATGAAATTTGCAGGACAGATCAAAAGAGCAGCTTCCCCAGCTTCAGCTTCACACTTCTGAGGCAGAGAAAACAGGGGTCTCATTTACGCGTCTGATAACTCCAGCTTCAGGTGCCAAGGAGGCAGTGCAGCGGACATGCAAAACCACACTCTTAACCATTTGAGGTGTGAGAACACAAATATGCTATTAGAATTTTCTTGGCTGAACATTCTAATGCTGATGTCACAATCACTGCTGGTAATTGACAGCAACGGAGTTCTAGAACACTGACTTCGAATTTTCAGAGAACATTCCAAATAAGAAAAGAAAGTGCTCTTCAAAGGGTTAAGTGCAGTCAGTCTAAGTGCCCTCCTGAACACACAAGTGCCCGGGAGTGCTCACTTAAGCAGGTTCTGGGGATGAGAGCAATTTCATGTAAAAACGGGAACGCACTTCTATTTCCCAGCCCTTCATCTAGGAAGAGTGGCCACGGTCCCATCAGTCGATTAGCCGGCAGTCAATGCTAATCGAATAAAAGGTCCACCTCCGTAACCACAGCAACCTTTGAAGTCTTCTCTCAGGTCCATGTATTGCATTTATGCACAGCAACTACACAGAGAATGGCCTAGATGAGCAGTGACCTCTAAGATTGCCCAAGCATGCAACAGAGGACAAGAATCATCCTTCACCATCCTCTGTTTGAGCCCACGGGGGACTGCGGCAACCGTGACCGCTCCTCCCCGGTGCTCCTGTTCCTGTTTCAGCTACACCTCTGTCATCTGCGTGCTCATACAAAGGCAGCTGGCGGAGCAGTCAAGAGGCTGATAAAGAGGAAACTGTCAGCCGCCAGACTGCGTTCCCTCCATCCTCCCCGCTTCCTAACCACAGGAGGTTTTGATTGGTCGCAGGGGTTTCCACCAGAGGTTGAAAGCCCAGGGCTCGGGAAGTAAAAGTCCTGCCATGTGTTTTTGTCCACCCATGAACTCAGCCAGCTGATTTTCCTAATTAGCTCTATACCTCATGGCTGAATAATTGTGCTAATTAATAAATCCAGGTGAGTGGCACAAAATACTAGGGAGGATGATCAAAAGGTGTACCCAAGGACCTGCTAGCCATGACCACAGCATTGTCCTTGGTCTCTGTAATTCACAAGATTCGTCAAATTGTAATGCTTCAGCTTTATGATTTGAGAGGCAAACTCCCATCAGTGTTAGGCTACCGAGATGAGTATCTTGGATCTACTCATTCTTTTGTCCTACTGGGTAACAAATGCTTTGGTGCTGTCCTAAATGGTGTGTTTAATATATGCTCTGTTTTTTGGGTTCAGCCCTTCATGAATAGTTATAAGGACACAGAAAATAAGCACGCCATCAGAGTCAACAATGCACTGATAAAATTGAAATTGTTTAGCACGCCCACACTGAATATCAGTAAACAGAGGTCAGACAGCACGAAGAACAATTGTATTATGTAAATTTACAACAGATAAACTATGTTTGCTATATTCACTCCCTCTCTATTTTATTCGGATTCAGTCAATTCGGATCATATTTTATACTGCGGTATTCTAGACGTCAGTTTTGTGACATGAGATCAGCGCTTCTTGCAATATATTTATTTACTTCTTTCACCTATTCGCTGATGCATGAGTTCCGTGCGTGATGAATGACAGCTAGCATCAAATACAAGACAAAGGGAGATGTTTGCATCAACTTCTTTTTTTCAGCCATGGTCGCAAAACAGTTGCATATTTAGGGCGCGAGGAGTCGTGATATAAATGCTTCTGAAGCGCATTCGTGCCGCCGTTGGTCATTTTTCTTCCTCTGCTCACCTCTGCTCCGCCTCCTCCCTTTTACTCGACGAAATTAAATTGAACTAACAGCGCGCGCGGAGGAGTAATAAATAACGCGGTAGCTCCGAGCGACTGTCTAAATTGCAATAGCAATGATTCATCCTGCACATTTAATTTTCATCAGGTTCGGAGACGGCATCTCTTTTATCACACCAGTGGAGAAACATTTAATACCAGACTTCTACAAAAAAAAAGAAAGTCTGCTTAAGCACACAAATCATTAATTTAAAGGCTATAGGATTGAAGTCGCAGAACTGTTAACGACGTAGTTTATTTTTAGTGCGTTGACTGTTCATTCGTGCCGTCCAATGGGAAAACAAAGAACGCCGTGAAATCGAAAGCGTGACATGAGCCACAGGTTTTTAGGCGCGAATTTAGCGAGGGACATGATTTTTTCTTTCTTTTTCACTGTCCCTGGCTGCTTTGCGTGGTTTGACGGCCTTACACAAGTATTATGTACACATTATTTATGTAGGCTACATATCTATCACTATACTTCAGAAACACGAACTTCTGGCTGATGCTCTGATGTAGGCCTATGTTTGACCACTGTAAACTGAGCAATACAAAAGGAAGATCTTTCGAATGCCCACAACTTCAACAGATGACATGCAATTTGTGTTTATAACTAAAAAAAAAATCCAGTTAACTCATTATTTTTGATAGTTTTGCCCAATTGCTTTTCCTAAAGGGCTGCTTATTTCCTTGGAAATTCCCAGTTTTTTCTCCATCATTTTGGAGTCCGTCACCTTCATTGCAGGCCCTTCCAAATGCTGCAGTGGCATCAATCTGCTCCGGGGGGTGCACAGTACCATGCCCACTCCAGCATGCATGCAGCCAAACGGTGCATCAGTTCAGACTGTAGCCTGATCTGGTTTAATTTAGGATTCAAAAAATACATCCACAGGACCACTAGGCTCACTTATAGATTATATGAAAGCACACCATCTGAGGTGTACTGCCTCTGTGCTGACAAAGGCAGCGCCCAGGCACCTTATTGACCAGGAGGGGTCGCTACTGAGCAAACAGGCAGAGACTCTCTGAGCAATGCAATGGCTAGTTATGAATTACCTTGAAGGGTTCTTAGCCACAAGTGGCAATAGCACGGTTAGGATTCAATCTGGACTATTGTGCGCATGGTTGCATATAGAACAAATGCTTACACCGGCCTTTCTGTGTTCTGTGCAATCAGTGACTGAAAGTGTAATGTGCTATTACAATGCATTTGCACGTTTAATTAAACAGCAACAGCAACAGCAGCTAGGAACAACAGCAACACAGTTTATGTAGCACAACAGTATTTTTCAATAACTTTCCATACAATCAGCCTGATTTCGGGAGACCATTTTAGTGACCAAATGCTGTTGTGCCCACAGGGCTGGTGCTGAATGGCTGCGGTATTGCCTGGGGAGGGAGAGGTCTCAGCTGGGGGCGGGGGGCTCTTGTCTAATAGCTACACAGGGGCACAATATGGGGAAATAATCCAAGGGCCCTGGCTGAAAGGGACACCCTCAAAATGTTTCTGTAATTGTGCAGGGATGGGGTGGCCTGTGGTGGTGGGGCCTGTTGGGATGTGGCCCAAAATCACTGGCAGCACCCCTGCCTACACATAAAATGTCCTGCTCAGACTCAGTGTGGGTGTGATCTCAGCATGTGGACTGCAAGCTGAGAAGAAGCAGCGGCTGGTCGCCGTGTTTTCCAGAGGAAAGGAGGTGTGTGTGTGCACATCTGCTCTCTCCTGAAAGAGAAGAAGGTTTCCTCCACAAGTGCAAACTACACATTCCCAACTGGGGTAGCGGTGTACTGTAGTCTTGCAAACTAAAGGGTGCAGGTTAGATTCCCGCATTGGACACTGCCAATGCACTTGAGCTACTTAACTGGCATTGCTTCAGTATATATCCAGCTGTATAAATTGATGCAGTGTATATGCTATGTAAGTTGTGTAAGTCATTCTGAATGAGAGCGTCTGCTAAATGTAATGTAATGATACTGGGTGAAAATATGGGTCAAATAATAAAAAAATGTTGTTCTTGGCTGGTTTCTTCCACTCTATTAATCACTATCACTTAATAGTAAACAATGAAAAACTTGATAAAGCATCATGTCATCATGAAGAAACACCTGACAGGATCACTGAGCCAGTTTTTCATCTCTTTACATTGCAGACAGGGCTGATAACTCAATCATCTAGACTTGTCAAAATGAATCCTCTGAGCACTTTAACAAACCTCCCTTTGAAGTTTTGAAGGATGTCTCAAATTAGCAGTATCAAGTGGCAGTATCAAGTGTGGCCGAGAAAAGGTCATTTGTCCGACCCAATTTGCTATCTGACGAGAAAATAAAATAAGTAACTCCTAAAATATGCACCTGTGTAGTGTGGTGAACCCACGGTCAAATTCTCTATTTCGCTCATCAAATCACTGCAAATGAGCAAAGTAGAAAATCACCTCGATGCAAGGGAGGAATGATTGTTTAGATACAGCACGTAGAAACAGTTGAAAACTGGTTACAGGAGCACTTTAATTAAGAGGAGCAGTCTCCGCTTTAAATCATCCTCATTACACTTCTTACTTGTCGTATTAAAATGATTTAGGAGGGTAAAAAATGAACATTTTGCGACTCGGGAGTTTAGTTAGTCTGATTAGCTTTTCCACCGTAGCTTTCTCCTTCGGAAAACTCTAACGACTTTTAATGGAGCCGTTGGTTGGGTGCCATACTTTACGCCGGGTGCGTTTCGGTTATGGCCTACGAAACGTAATCCTGCGTGTGATTTGCACACCAAACGGGGGTGGGGGGGGCGGTATTCAAATGCAACATAATGATATAACAAGCTTATTGATATTCATGCTAGGCGGTAAGCTCTAGCACCGCAGTAATAAAAGCAAATGTCTCTTTGTATTCACAGAGCAACGGGAGAAGAATAGAATATCTTGCACGTCGAACTGAGCCAAATCAAATAAAATCTAATAACGCTATAAAAGATCAGTGTGCAGTTGGTGGTTTTACACTGCAAACAAACAATAGGCCCCCGAACCAATGTTTCAAGACATTTTGAGACATTTCAGCACTTAGTTCAGTTTGTCTTTTATGAAACCATTTCCCAGGTCCTTTGTTGAATATCTGCGACATACTCAAACTGTGCTTTCGGGCAGCCATTTTTACAGCCGGTGCTGTAGTTTGGTTTGTTCGTGTAAAAATATACCCTTCTGAAAATATCAAGATTTTCCATGTGGGCAATTTCCCTGGTGGTGACTGAAAAGCGGTTTTGTCCTTTTTTTTTTTTGCTTTGACAGAGAAACTGTGAAACTGTTGAAGCTTGGGGGGCACACGACACCTGGACTGCAACATAAGTGCTCATGTCCCTCTGAGGAAAATCTGGTAATATGCACAAGAATTTGAGCTTTCAGATGTTCCAGCTCCCTTCCGAAAGCCTGGAAGGCCTTTCAGGAACTTGGACAGCAGTAGCGCTGCCCTCAGGCAGTCACAGCTGAGGCTGATTGGTGATGAGCCCTGGTGCGGCTGTATGCCTTCATCCAGCCCACTGTAAGAGCCAACCTGTCACAGCTCTTCGACACAGGCCTGCACGAACACAGACTGAGGGCTATGGGCCACTTCAGCCCACCCTGAGGCCTCTCCTGTCTGTAAGCTTCACAGTTTGATCTCGTCTGAGCTGTTTTCTCTGCTTTGACAATAGGAAGTGAGTGTACACAATAAATATTAGGATTATTTTTTAGCATTACAATTTTACAAATGAATAGCACTAGTATTCAGAGGACTGCCTTGCAATTTATGCTATTAGCTGTCTGGAAAATACAGCCACAAAAGTATTTTCAGACATAAAATGGAAGCATGGCATAAGCAAGTTTGCTGTAAGGAGATACATTTACCAGTAACCTTTGGCCTGCAATGTTTTAATAGTATATATCAAAAAGAAACATTTCCCTAAATTCAAACAGTTAGGCAACATTAGTTGATGGCTGTCACAAGCTAGGGAGATCTCCAAACAGATGTTGACATTTCAGAAAAAGGAGAGGAAGCAGGAGGAAAAGATAAAATGTCACCAAGACAAATTGCAGTGTCTGCGAGAGTGATGACTAGACGGAGGATGTTATCAAAAAAAATCTAAAATGAAAAATGGTGATGGGGCGATGGGAGAAGGGGTTGTGATGGGAACTTATTAACCCTTTAATGTGTAGGGGTAATTACAAATATGCGATTAGAATACTCTTGATTGAACATTCTAATGAGAATGTTCTCAACTGGACATTCTAATTCTGATGTAACAATGACTGCAGGCAACTGAAAGCAACAGAGTTCTGGAATGCTACCTTTTACATAGAATTTTGAAGAAAAAAAAAAAAAAAAACATTCCAAAAACCAAACTCTTAAAATGGGTTATTAAAGTCCACTTTCACAGAAAGGCAATTGGGACTATCGATCTGGTGGCCAGGAAGAGTAATCAAGCATCAACAGGCCAAAGCAGATATTTTCCGATCTCTGTGTGTTCATACTTTTCTGTTAGTTTTGGATGAACTGAAGAATACTGATTGGGTGTGATGGGTTACAGTATCCCTGGCTGTTGCACACAACAGGTGCGAATATGACCTGCCATCAAGGTTTTTCAGCAGTTTGCCTGATTTTCATCAGACAGGAAGCTGATGTTCATTTATATATTATAGAATAAAAAACCTTTAAAAAATCAAACCCTGTCAGACATTTAATTGGATGAACTACCTCAAACCAAGTCAATGCTCACACATGAACAAGTTGGGAAAGCTAGAAATGCTTTGGATGTGCTGTAGTTGTACTTTCTCACAGCACTGCAATAGTGTCTGTGTAAAGCAGTTTATATTTATGAGGAAAGATTGGTTTCAAAAGTGATAGGTAAGAGCAAACTTTCCGTTTGTAGTTTGTCGCATTTTCTTGAAATAAAGTAATGTTATGCTGATGCATGGAATACAATACTATAACATTTTGTTAATATCAGTAAGGCAACTCCTGAGTATTCTGGTAAAATAAGCATGCATTTACTCTCTGTTGTCAAAAAGCAAGAACAGGTGTTTTTTAGAATAGGTGCACTGTTAGCTCAAAAAACAGTTCTTGCTCTTTGACAAAAGAGAGTGCATACAACCACTGGGTTCTAATTCATAGTAGAAGAGGGGAAAGGGGGCGCGGCTAATAGAGGAATGGGGGCGGGGTTAATAGAACTTTGAGTGTGACCAAAGAACTCTGAACAAAGCAAGAATAGAGCTCTCAAAAGTGGCATTTGTCCTTTTATGCGCCGAACGGTTTGGCCGGTTAAATCTGAACATCTGTTTAATCAAGCGGGCCTCGAGCCGTCTCCCGAAAGAGCACGCGTTAGGAAGGCCATGCAGGGTAAGCGTCGGAGGAGCGCGAGAACCCGCTTTCACTTTTTAACGACAACGAGTAAAATCCACGTCGCGGAACGCTGCGGGCGAACACCTCCGTCGGCGGTCCGCGGGCTGTGATTTCAGCGAGAACTGCCACCTCGCGTCGCAAACGCCCGAACGAGTAAATTACTTTTGTCAAACTGGTGAAAAAACCTGTCAACAGCAAGGCAGACAGCTGGCTGAGGAATAACATTATATAAGTGCCAAAAAAAGAAAAGAAAAGAAAAGAAAAAAAAAAACGGAAATACATTTCAGTTCATGAATGATTCATTCAGCCGTACATTTATAGTTTTTTTTTTTTAAAAGGTCAGAAAATATCACCACAGCTCTCACATCTGACATACTAGCTCAACTTTTCACAGCACTGTATAATGATCCGCATTTTGTTGCATAAACACAACTTTGTTCATACGCAGCCTCCCTAAGTGTGTGTGTGTGTGTGTGTTTTTGTAGGAGGTACTGTTAATTAGCACTGAAAAAGGCAGACTTGTCCATGCTATTGAAGCCACCGTCCAGATTATGAAATCCATAATTTAACCCAGCAGATCTGCAGGAGCAAGACTCCTGAAGATTCATTTTTAAAATCCAGGCAGGTGACATAAAACAGACAGCCTTGACTCAGAGGTGTAATGATCCTGATAATTAATGGATAAAACAATAGAAAACAGGTATTCCATACAGTCAATTAGCACTCAGGCCCAGAATCAGGTCTTCTTCATTTTTCTCACCTTCTTGTTTTTTTTCCCTACTCTAATTGTATAACGATTCAGTGACAATACTGTAGGATAATTCAGCAGATGTGGGGGAATAAAATAACACATTTGTTGAACAATATTGTGGGTTTTTTTCCTCTTCCAAATGACCAGAAAATTACCTCACAAATGATCAGAAAATGACTTCAGTTATTACAAGTAATTATGACCTATAACCACCCAATTTTAGAACGATTATATTGTGATGGCAGCCATTTTACATCATCGGCACTCTTGGTAAGGCCATTTAGCATCATAAAAAATCTGCTCATAAATGAAAAAAAAAAAAAACTGGATTAGTGATAATTTGTTTCAAGATTCACCAGGTGCCAAATGGCAGACAGCAAGTCAGATGCGAGTTTGTGTACGGAACTTTGCTGCATACCGTCTATTGAAAGTGGACCTTGGTATAAAGGCAATGGGGACTCCTTATTGGCATTGTGATGGTCTCACTCAAGACTGTACCATATTAAGAGAGTCCAACGCTGTCCAATCTCACATTCTCTGAGCTGAGGATGGAGAATGTGTCCTAACTGGCTCTCTGATTCCAACGGATCTTTGCATTTACATAACAATGAAACATCCATTCAAATTTATCATTCCTATGTAAGTAAAGCACTGTCGCCTCACACCAAGAAGGTTCTGGGTTTGAATCCCGGTCTGGGCCTTTCTGTGTGGAGTTTGCATGTTCTCCCCGTGCCTGAGTGGGTTTCCTCTGGGTACTCCGAATTCCTCCCACAGTCTAAAAACATGCAGGGAGGCCAAGTGGAGACTCTAAATTGGCCATAGTTATGAGTTTGTGAGTGAATGGTGTGTGTGCCCTGTGATAGATTGGCGGCCTGTCCAGGGTGTATTCCTGCCTCTCACCCAGTGCTCACTGGGATAGGCTCCAGCACCCCTCGTGACCCTGCCCTGGATAAGCAAGTATAGATAATGGGTGGATGGCTGGGTATAAGTAAAGTCACATCGTTATGGTTTTGTCATTCCATGCTTTAGAACAAACCGTTATCATCCAGATCCATGGGTGTTCTTCTCTGCAAGGCCTGTAGGGGGCACCAGAGCTAAATTCAAGGTGAGCTCAAAAGTTTCGATACAGTAAGACCTTCTTTGGATAAGCAAAACACTGACAGACACAATTATAGTACCCTGGGGGCCTTTCATTTTGATCACCACATTCAAAGCTGCTGGAATGCCAGCCCATATTAATTGCATTTGTAACCTTTCCCTCATACCTGACGGGCAAGTCATTTTGAAGTTGTCAGCGTTGGCTTGTGCAAACCGACAAGCCGGGGGCTGTTTGGTGTTAATTAGTTTGGTTGTTCAACGAGGTCTTCAAGAGCAATAAAAGAATCCAAAAATATTGCTAACGCATACAGGATGTAAGACTGAGCGTCTTCGGTCTTGTTATCGCTGCTGTTCCGTTCTCACCTCGGCCTTGTTTTGTGGGGGGGTGGCAAATTTCACATTTCGTGAGGCCCGTCCCATAGCTGGAGATGTCACAACGTCAAATTAAAAATAGCTAATGTGACACGTTGCTTTTACGAGCGTCTAGGTCTGGGGGCCTATCTGCGGCAGCCAAAGGCCCACAATGAATCTCCGCTTTAGCATTTGCATTAAATTTGATATTTTGTGCTTTGTCTACTGGATAGCTGATACAGAAGCAAGTGCCTGAGAAAGGATCCTGTGAATGTGAATGCTGAAGAAAAAAATCACTGTCAACATGTTAATAATAACGTCACATTTTAACAGAGCTTTGAGCGTTTGGATTACTTCGCACATTTCGGAGAGAAGCAGAGTTCCGCAGACGTAATCAGGAGCTACCTGCCGTGCACCTGTATCCATGGCAACGGACAGGTGAGAGTTCCGCTATATTAAGCTCATGTAAGTCTACCCTGCAGTTGCCCCAGGGACCGGTGGCAAGCGAAGCCCAGACCACGATGAAACATTTGGCAGCAGAAAGCACAGAAAATGGCTTCCACCAAAATAATTATAGTCAGCACCGAATGCACGGTGAAATTATTCATGAATCTTTCGTCTTTATGTATGTTTGCTGTACATGTATGTTTAGTGATCTGGAGCAGATCCAGGATTTTGAAGGGGGATGGTTGGGGATCTTTCCTAACCCTAACCCTAACCATGTATCGTTCCTCTATATTCTTTTTCCTCCCCAATTTGTTAGAAACATTCTCAGAGAGAGAGGGAGAGAAATAAAGAGAGAAAAAACAGAGAAAGAAAGAGAGCAAGATGGGATGCTGCTTGATGGGTTTTTTTACACCTTTGTGCTTTGGAAGGAACAGAACGGTGCTTTTGGAATGTGCGTTCTTCCACCGTGATGTTACCACGTCATTTCCCATTAAAACCTGAGAGAGGTCTTCAGCATCCAGGAACACCGGACATGCAGAGCCATCAGGCCGCATCAGATAACCGCCGCGAAAAGCGCACTCGCTCAAAGCCGGCGAGAAAACGAAACCTGAGAAAAAGAACAAGCGTAAGCCCGTTCGGAGTGGAAAATGTCACGGTAATTTCAGGCGCATTACGCCACAGAGGCAGGTCTAATGAATCCGTATTAGAATGTCACACCTACTTACTTCAGAACACTCCGCGAAGTTTATTTGAAATTTTCTCTCTCAGTCGGACCGTTATCGTTACCGCTCGCGATAAGCGTCTTTCGAGCCTTAATCACATTTGAATGGAATGAAAAAATAGTCGGAGATTCATAGGCTGCTTATGAGAAATGATTTTTCCCCGCTCGCACAATAGTTCGGTCCCCGCGACTCCTTTGAAAAGGCAGTGTCTGTGATAAGGAAGGCAGTGGTGTTCTTCCTTTACCTAGAGAGACTGGAAGAGATAGGAAAATACAATGGGGCACGGACTCGCTAAGGAGCAAAAGATACAAAACACAATGGCAAATTATTATGTTTTGAGACAATGAGTTTGAGGTTCCATCAGTTAAGTGAGTTGAAAAACTGCAAAAATCATTTGGTTTTATTTGAATTACAATTTGGGGGAAGTGTTATATTTAAATTTGTCAAGATGATTTTATCATTTTTAAACAGATTTTTTTTTTGACACAAGGGTATGTATTTGGGATGATCATAAATATTATAGGTCTTTCAAGTCAAGACCTACAATCAAATGCTGCTCCCTTTCAATCCAAACACACACACACACACAACAGCAACAACAGAAGTGCACAAAAGGCCATAGTCTGAACACCTGAGGAATTCTTTACTAAAAAACGCATCTCTAAAATAATTTCACACGTTCATTTTATGCATCAGTGCCCAGTGCACTGTGTGTTTGCTAACTGCTTGCTTAATTAGAAGGCAGCAAGGTATTTATGCCCGCTTTCTGGTCCCGTAAAATAAAAATGTGACCTATTTTCTCTCGGTGAATAAGAGCGCTGGGGAGGCAGAAATTGCACAGGCCTCTCAATTCTCATCCACCGCCTTCAGCCTATTCAAATAGTCTGAGATTCAGCGAAGGGTGAAATTAGGTTCAGAACAGAGGGAGAGAGAGCGAGAGAGAGGAGAGGGAAGAGAGGGAGCGAGAGAGAAGGATGGAATGGAGAGGAGAGAGAGAGGAGAGGGAAGAGAGGGAGCAAGAGAGGAGGGATAGAGAGAGAGAGGGGGGAGAGGGAGAGAGAGAAGAGGAGAGAGAAAGGAACAGAGAGAAAATTATTATTAGAATATATTTTATTCCCCTGTATTAATTATTTATCATATGTGTCATTGTTAATTGGTGAATTGTTAATTGCTTTGGCAATATTGTTTATATATAGTCATATGCAGCCAAAAGAGCATTATGGAGTTGAACTGAATTGAGAGAGAGAAGAGAGGGAAGAGAGGGAAGAATCGTTATTTAAGGATATTATTTTTCACTCCCTGCCAATCCCCAGATTGGAAACTAGTTTTTATCATTTCAGTAAAAAGATAAATAAATAATACATTTATAAAAAAAGGCCTTGACCAACAATGGCTTTCCTTGCCAGCAGTAAAATACCCCGTAGATATTAAATAATGCATCATAATATGTTTTGCAAAACCAAAACAATAAACAAAGCCTGATCTTTTGACTCCACATTTCAGAAAAGATCAGAGCTTACTGCAGTAACATGTCTGTGAGGACATCGTGTCAGTAACCTTCATGTACATATTTAGCAGGTATTTGTTTCTTTTACATTCTATATTCAATATGTAGAAGGTGATCAAATGATTGCCCCAACTCACATTCAAACATAAACTGAACTCAGCCAGCACTGGCTAACCGTAAAGTATAGAGTAGCATGATTCAGATTGGGCCCAAAACTACCCAAGCTATTATTCCCCTCAGTGTGGAAGCCAGAAAATATAAATCTGATCTTGTTTGTTCTCCGCGGCTGGGCCTGCACTCCAAAATAATTAATTTGGCTCATTAAAGAGCTCGGAAAGAAAGAGAAAACAAACATACCGTAAATAAAATCACCCATCAATATGCAAGATGCAAGGTTTTTACTGTAAGAATGCCCATCCCCCTGCTAGCTAATGAACGAAAGCTTTTTGCCAAGGTGTCCTTGAAAGGTAGGAACCGTCCTTGGGACTGCGGGAAATTTGTCAGGTTTTAAAGGAAACTGTTTTTTTTACGAGATTCGCGAGACGGGGGGTCGGTGGTTTTCTCGCGGGCAGATCCCGAAGCAGAAGAGAGATAACAGAGATGAGAACGGAGCAGAGGAAGGAACGCGGGGTCACCTGGGCACCTGAGAAAGCGACTTTAAAGAAGACGCACACGGCAGCCAGGATCGCTTTGAACCCCGAGAAAACTTTACAGTTTCCTCACTGCGGCATAAACGAGTTTTTAACAAGATTGCTGGATTTCATCCAGTTGGACGGCCTCAGTCCAATCTCTTTACAGTCATCGCTTCAGGCCTGCTTGCTGTTTTGTTTTGCTCACTCTGGGGAAGTACAGTAAGATATCTTTGGTTCCTGCAGAAAAAGAACTGATCTTGGTTTATATCCAATTAGTGCTGGTACACAAAATCTGGGCGAACGTTCAAAGGTGAACTGAATGTTTTTAGATCAGTTTCTGACTGCTTGGCGTCTGGACTGAAAGGCTAATGATAGCTAATGGTCTGGTGCTAAGGCCAGATAGCAGCATGTGTCTCTGATTGGACTGTAGAAGAGTGCTCCCACACGCAAGCACACACGCTCACACACACGTGAACACACATCACACACACACACACACACACACACACGTGCACACACATACACACACACACACTCTCTCTCGCACACACACACCACACACACAAACACCACACACAAACACACACTCTCATACACACACCCATACAAGCATGCACACACAGACACACACATACTCTCTCTCTCTCACACACACACACACACACACACACACACACACACACAACAACGCATGCGCACGCACACACACATTTTTCTTGTTAAAGGTAAATACTGAAGTGCAGAATACAAATCAGATAAAACTTCAACAAAGAAACGTCAATCATTAAATATTAAAATCAAACTATTTCTTATTAATAATGTACAGTCAATCAAAAATATAATATTGTTAGCCTCTCTTGTCTAGAATTTCTCTCATTCATAATATGAGCATCACCTCATGACCAAGCTGAAGGATAAATACATTTTGGGTTAACATCTGGGTTAATTGAAATGGAAATATGGAAATAAATAATGCTGATATTCCTGAATTAGAACTAGTCCCACACACTTGTTTTAAATTTGCCATCGCAGGGACAAGCGGGCGAACTGCAGCGGTTTTTTAAAATTCCAAAAGCCACTGGCCTCCGCTGTCCTCCCGTTCTCCTTCAGTGATTGCTGACCAGCCTGGCTAAATCTGTGATGTCATTAATCACATCGATTATGGCCCACGGACCTCCTCAGATTAAAAACCAAGACAATTGCATGATAATGAAAAATAGATACCATTTTTCCTTTTTTTTTTTTTTTACTGATATGCTCTTCCGTGTTCATAAAGTCATAGATGGCTTACAGTATTTGTAATGGTTTTTTGGCCACACAGAGACATTCTGATCACCAAAGACACCGAAGAGCTCATAACATATGAAAACATTTTCTACTTTAATATGATCACAAAAACAAAAATTGATACAAAAAACGAAAAAACCACCTCAAAGCTAACCTAGAAACATGAGTTTAGAACATTACACACTAGATGTTTAATAAATTGATAATCACTTATTTTGAGTGACTGTCATTGCTGTTGTTGTATGGAGACATGTCAGTTTGTGAGTGACTGGGCAAACAGTGAAATTCAAGTTTTAGACATTAACAGGATATAAACTAGATATAAAAATGCAAATGTATTATTCTTGGTGGGAAATGAAATATACTTTCTGACAGAATTTTCTCATTTCTAAGAGTTTCACAACACAGTGAAGGCACTCAGTCCTGTAAATTTTGAATAATACTTACATGTTTGAAGTAATCACTGAATGTTGAATACAAAGCACATTGTGATAAGACTGAATAGTTTTGCCCCTGATTAGACGCAATGCTCTGGAGTACAGTAATGTGTTGTTTGGCTCATTGTGCACGCAGCCAAACAGATCCATTTCTTCCTCAGTGTATTTTTTTTCTAGGCGCATTGCAAGGTTGAAAAGATTCAGAATATCAGGGCATTGTGTGTGTATGATTGTACACGTGTGTGCGTGTTTATGTTGGTGTGTGTCTGTTTATGTGAGTGTGTATGTGTGTGTACATGTACTGTATGTGTGTGTGTGTGTCTGTGTATGTGAGCATGGGTGTTTGTGTGCGTGTGTGTGTGTGCGTGTTTATGTGTCCGTTTATGTGAGTGTGTATGTGTATGTGTATGTGCATGTATGTGAGTGTGTATGCGTGATGTGTGTGTGTGTGTGCGTGTTTAGGTGTCTGTTTATGTGAGTGTGTATGTGTGTGTGTGTGTATGTGCATGTATGTGTGTGTGTCTGTGTGTATGTGCACGTATGCGTGTGTGTGTGTCTGTGTGTATGTGTGTGAGCGAGTGTGCATGACCCTGTGTGTGTGTGTGAGCGAGTGTGTATGACCCTGTGTGTGTGTGTGCGTGTGCATGTGTGTGTGTGTGCGTGTGTGCGCGTGTGTGAGTGTGTGTGCGTGTGTGTGTATGTATGCGTGCGTGTGCATGTGTGTGTGTGTGCGCGTGTGTGCATGTGTGTGAGTGTGTGTGCTTGTGTGTGTATGTATAAGGGCCACAGCTCATCCTTGCCCTGGAGTAGATCTGAGCAGGTACAACTGCGCTGCAGTGGGGTGGTTGGCCTGGGGCAATGGAGGGTAATGAAGGACAGCAGACGATTCCGTACGCGAACAAGGGGGACGTGGACTGTGCCCATGTGAGACGGGGTCAATCAGGGGGGTCCAACTGGACTGTACAGCCGTTTGGGAAACAGCCAGCATCAAAGGGAGGTATCACTGTGCCCCCCACTGAAGTGGATAACAAGTCAGTGAGATGAGCATGCTGCAGAAACCGGGAGATCTCTTCATAATTCCATTGCACTACATTAAGGAGGGACCTGAACCAATAGGAGGAAGGAGACGTGATTGACAGTGGCAAGGGTTACATGGATGTGCATGCAATATCTTTTCAGGCTTGCATACCATTATGGCCTTTATTAGATTTCATCACTAGTAAATACAGTAAAGGCCTATGCCATGAAAGAACATGTCATTTCCGCAGTATATTTTAATAAACATACCCGTAGCCTATATTGCCGGAACTGCTTCTATCGCCTATTTGTCATTAGGTTTGATCGCCACACTATATATATTGATGTGTTCACCAGCACGTGATTTTGCCAACCGTTTTTCTGCCCGATCTTGCAGGAAGAAAAAAAAAGAAGTTTCCCAACGTCGAGTTTGAAAGTCAAACCTTGCGCGTCAGCGGAACGGAACGGTCTTCCATATTCATTCGCCCCCTACGAAAGATTCCGCAGATAAATGTTACCTCGCCGCGTTTTCATTTTCAGATGTAATCGACAGTATTGGGGAAGCTCACCCACGAGTGCTGCCTTTCAGTCCGATGATTAATGCGCCATTACCAGATGATATATATGCCTATAGATTGCCGGTTAAATTGCTCTCCCATTGAAGACTTATGGGTTCCCTCCTGAAGCCGGAGTTCCTTCCCTCCACCCCCCAATCGGAACAGAAGGGACGGAATATGCGACAGTGACGGAAGCGGAGTTGAAAATTAAGCGCGACGTGCAAAGTATAAATCAGCTGTCACTAAAGTGCGCAAGTGGCTTTGTGAGAGACGTTACAAGTGACATTATAATTCTACGATCGCCCACGGCGAAAAGTTTCCGATAGTCTTTTTTTTATTTATGCTCCCAATTGTATTAATGTTATGTATATAGTTGTCTTCCTCTGGGGCAGAGCTGCTACGCTGGGATGATTATATTAAAGGTCATTCTGTTTAAAATTCTGTTGCGTTTTCTAGGGCGATGGAATCACACAGTGATTAAGGAACTGCCCTTGTGGGAGAAGGTTTATAGGATGGATTCCTCGGTGAAACACTGCCACTTCTATCCTTGACAATAATACAGCCAAAAAAAGAGAGAAGATTATATGTCCTGCTTCATTATAAATGTCTAGCTGGATAATATTTATAATGTAAGATTTGTGATGTTCCTAGATCATGGTCCCTGATAAATGAGAAAGACAATGAACATATACCTTGCCATACTCTACCATATGCCATACCATGCAGTTTTTGTCATACTATACCTTGTGCAGCATGATTCCTATACATACAGTATGATCACAATCATCAATGAGCCAAACTGCTGATATGAAATTTGAAGAGCACGAAATTACATTTGTTTATTATCAGCCAAGCTTGCAGCAGGTTATAAATTCATTAGATAAAACCCATGTATTCATGCGCCATTTTACTACCATGGAGTCTCAAATGAGAAGCCAGGAGGAGGAAGGAGTTCTCCTGTATTAATTTGGTGTGATTTACAGTCACGCCAAACCTATGCTAATGAGTCTCCCTTCCCCAGTACAGGCCTGGCTCTCATGTGTTTTTCATGGATTACATACAAATGTGTTAACTTCTCCGATTACGTGGAACTGAGCTGGGACCTTAGGCCACTCAAATCTTATGAGTATAAATTAAAAAAAATAAAATAAAATTAATTTAAGTTGCAACCACATTTTATTCCATTCTCATCTGGTCACCACAGCACTTGCACTTATTTTTATTTTTTCCACTACAAGACCTGGGTATTTGACCATTTTTCTAATGATCAAATATGTGGATAAACGGTCAATATTTAGCGAAGTGAGGCTCGTACCTTCAACCGAACTGGAAAGACAGCAGAGCTGCAGTGTCCTTCATGGGTGGCCAGGCTGGAACGCACAGGCAGATGGCTTAAGATAACGCGCTCCGTTCATAAATCACACCTGTAATGTCTCTGCAGTCTCTGGAGCACTTAAGGGAGTCTCTCTACTGGCACCAAAAAAGTTCTCACCTGTAATTTATTTGCATGCAGCCAATGTGCCCAAATAAGGAGTTTATTACACACTTTGCCTCTTACAGAAGTCAAATGTGCCATTATTATTACTGTTATTATTATTATTATTATTATTATTTGCAGCATTACAGGGGGGAGGCCAGTCACAGAACATGAGAACCCATTTTACTAGAGAGCGAATAGAGAAGCATCATTAACCCTGGCCAACCAAAGCCAATGGGAGGTGGTACCTAACTCTACATATTAATTGTGTGTATATATATCTGTATATTACAAGTAAGAATCTTGCCCATAATCAGCAAGAGAGATTTGAAAATATATATATATATGATGAAGTGCAAGAGATTCCTCAGTTCTGACGGGCAGAGGTTGATATTTTGGATTCGATAAATTGTGTCCCATTGTTGGCCAAACCTTATGAATGTTCAGCTCCCCCCAACTAAACTTATTATTAAACTAATCTCAGTCCTTATAGCTACAAAATGGTTGTGTTACCAGCACATATGCTCTGTGCTTTGGGTCATTCTGTGTGTGAATTCTAAATGCATCTGGCCTGAAACACCAGGGACTCGGTCTCTCGTCAAGACATTCGTTCAGGAGGAGCGTGGGCTGGGGATGTAAAAAAAAAAGGAACTGAAACTTCTGAGGGCTTGTGGGAGTGTGACTGCACACAGCCAGCCAGTCATTCTGCGGTACTGCACAGGAGGGAAGCCACGTTCTCCTTTGAACCGACAATATTAATACGTAACTTAAAGCTATCTGCTGAAAGACAGCATGTGTCTCGTTGAACAAGAGACACATGCTGATTATCTCTTGTCTTGAGTAAGACAAGAGATAAACGTACAAACTATTGACTTTGAGGGCTTGACTTTTTAAGAGCATTTGCGCTGCAGGCATTGTTAAACGAAGCTAAAGATAAAATATTCAAGCATTTGCATTCAGAGAAGCATTTTTCGAGAACTGACCTAAAGGTCAAAGATAAAAAAAAGAAAATGAAAAATACTTATGAACTCAACGGATGAACATTGTGAAGAAACTAAATTGCAACACATCAAGAAATTTTAAAATAGCACATAGTTTCCACATTAAACCAAAGGCAACCAGTGACCAATAAAGAACCTTCTAAGTGCTATATTTTTGAAGGGACAACAGTCAACATGATCAAGATTCCTGTAAGATTCTCTCATTTAGTGAAGACCAACGATGTTGACATCAGAATCTGCTTCTAAAAACATCACACAGAATTGAACTTGTGAACATAAATGGAACATAATTTAAGCCCCATCCTACTTAAAACAAGTTTAATGATGTGTAGAGATTTCTATTCTGGAGGATTTGACAAGTCACACTGAAACAATCTACTGTAGAGAAAGACTGTGGATAAACAAGAGGACTACACAGGCCGCTTTCCATTTAAAATCTCTTCTTTCCTTTAAAATCTCCAAGCTGTGGAAAGAGGCGTGCCTCTGGAGAGCGTGTCTGTCCAGTTCATATGAAGTTCTTAATAAAACATGACAGCGCAGGGCATGTCCTTACTGGAACAAGAGACCCTACAGCAAAACAAGATGGCAGAGGAAGGAGCAGGCCGAACTTGTTAAGATGGCGGAACGTTAAACTGTACGGCTTCATGAATACGGAAAGACATCATTCACCATTATCTGCGTCTTTGACGGGCATGTGGAATTAAAATGGCAGCTTCTGGGAGGAAAAGGGGAGAAGGAGGAGGAGGAGGAAGCTACTCCGCAATTAATATTTCAGGATGACTGATAACTGTTGGTTCCCCTCAAACAGAAATAAACGCAGATGACAGACGCGGAGTTTGATGCGCAGCGAAAGGCTCCTCTGAACCCGTTAAAAGGCTTTTAATGAGCTGAGAGACACCGGCGAGCGGAGGCCCCCCGCCGCGTTCCGATATAACACGCCGGGCGCTTCATTAATTGTTGATGAATCGCGGCTCTGGAGAGGAAGGGAGAGACCCCTCAGTCACCGCTGAGGAAGAGAGGGAGAGAGGGAGAGAGAGAGAGAGAGAGAGAGGAAGGAAGAGACCCCCGCACAAAAGGGACTTCAGTCACCGTGTGGCTCGCTGAGGAAGAGAGAGGGAGGAGAGAGAGAGAGAGGGGAGAGGTAGGGAGGGAGAGAGAGAGAGAGGAAGAGAGAGAGGACCCGCACAAAGGGAGAGCACGACGGAGGGAGAGGGGAAGACCGCGGAGAAAGGGAGAGAGGGGAAAGAGGGAGGGAGAGAGAGAGAGAGGGAGCGAGAGAGAAAGAGGGAGAGGGACAGAGAGAGGGAGCGAGAGAGAGAGAGGGAGAAAAGGAGAGAGTGAGAGAGAGGGAGAAAAGGAGAGAGCAAGAAGGAGAGGGAGAGGGAGAGGGAGAGGGAGGGAGAGAGGGAGCCGGGGAGGGGGAGAGAGAGAGCACACTGCCAGAGCGCTGCTTGGGAATCCACCCCTCCACCCCAGACTGAAGAAAGGCACAGGCTTCACTTCAAGGGTGGCCAATCTTGGTCCTGGAGGGCCAGTGTGAGTGCAGCAGGTTTTTGTTTCCGCCAATTACCCTGGCTAAGTGAGCTGATTGGCTGTGCAGAACAACACTGGTTCACTTGTAGATTAATATATGAAACATTAAAACGTTTCATATAGGGACACAAGAACAGCCTTCAGCTGCCATTCATGTATTTATCAAAGAAATATAGCTATAAAATCTCAGTTAGGCCTAACAGGAATGTGTCATCAACCCAAAAATGGGTGGCGCTATCAAGTGTCATTAGTGAGTTGCATAGTTGGAAGGATTTGATTGGTTCTAGAGTCATCAGTGTTCACACAGAACTCCATCTCCCATCACTCATTATTTGATACCACCCAATGGTACGCTATCACTCTAGCTGTGTTTGTACAAGCAAAGCTGCAACAACAGGTACTGTTTCTCTGCAAAGCACCACCTCCAAAACTGTTCTGTCAAATTCCCCAAAGACTGTGATTTCAGTGAGAGAAAAATATTCCTCTGACAGTACCAAAATATGTATCGAAAACATTTAATTTAACCTCATCTGTCAAGTTTCTCATTTTCCTTTATTTTTAAAAAAAAACTTTTTGCATAATCTCATTTTCACTTGGCTGTCCCTCTGGCAGGTCTTCTGCGGCTCTCGTTCACGACAGGCTAAAAATGGTCTAACAGTTCTCTGGGGACTTAGCAGACCGTAGCTTTTATGTTATGTCACATTCTCCCAGCGTTCGGGGGTGTTATGACAATGCTGTGTCTTAAGCAGCTTCTCTCGCATGTGGAAATTCTGTTTGTTCTTAAGTCAGTGTGCTAACATTGAAAGGCACTGGTATCAATTGCTTTATAAGCATGAGCTAAATCCTAATGATTGCTAGCTATTTCAAGGGATGGGTAAATATTGTCGATAGATGTTTTTTTCTTTTCTTGGAGACTAGTAGGCTCTCCATTTTGAGCGGTAACCTACTGGTTTCCATGTAACATTTTGAATGACGTCAAAATAATGAATTACTGTGACGTGCAAAGATGTTCACAGATAGCCAAAACCACCGGCATTCTGGGAGTTGTTATTTCAGAGATTTTGCTGAATTATAGTTGTATTGTGGGTTATGCTAAATTATAATGTAACATTGAATAATAATCATCATCATCATCATCATCATAAAATGTACAGTTAGAATGAGAGACAACAGTGAAACTAAATATGAATAGAATGCTGTGTACGTTTGCTACTTATTTATTTGTTGGGTATTTGTGACTATTCTCGATAAGACGGCGTGATTCTCTTTGAAGCAAAAAAAAAATCCAATTTAATGGGTATGATTATGCATGTAATTACATCCATTAGTTACATCTATCAATTGAACTTTTAATTGCCTGTGTGAGATCGATTTGTTATTCCTGTGGCGTGATCTCGGTAATATTTCCAATCTGTGGCCATTAAGCCCGACTCATTGTTTTACCTTTATCTCCGGGGGGTCCTTATTGATTTGATCCTAGTTGCTATGCTCTAGCAGACCGGGGGGGTTTGGTTTTAAAGATACCTCCTAGGTATTCGCTTGCGAGAGGTGAATGACAATGCGCTGGACCAGGCACGGCCACGCCCTGTTAATGCGTTAACGTGTGTCACGGAGACGGAAGCGGCCATTAGCAGATTAAGTAGCGCGGGGTCGACGGTGGCACGTGTCCGTTTATCAGGGCTGTTTCCTCGGAAACGGGCACGTGGGTTGGTTCCCAGCTGAGGTCTCCATTAATCAGAATTCATACAGCCATCATTCATTTAAAAAAAAATAGATAAATTTGAATTTTACAGCAACTTAGCAAGTACTGGCTGCAGGCGCTCTGGAACAAATATGGGTTGATTGAATGTATTTGCTAAAAGTTGTCACATGTTTAGCCACCAAAAACAAATCACTTACTGACAGATACAGTAGTTCAACAGGTCATAGAACAAGTGTTCTGTTAACGTCTGTTTTCTCTACACTCTCAAAAAGGATCTGTTAATATCCAACACGCTTCTTGTGTTACAACTTTTGCATCACAAATGTACAATGAATGTGTTACAAAGAGAGACTTCTTAACACAGACTGTATTGAAAGTAACACGAAATGTGTTGTCCATAGCTAGACATAGAGGTGTGTAAAAAATGATAAATTATGTGTGGTTTTCAACACATCTGTTTTGAGAGTGTAGGTCACTGATAAGAGCATAACGCTCCTGAATATGGTGGGAAAGCCAAGGAAGGAGGTGCTTCAGATCCTTCTGGACCTTAGCATTTCTAAAAATAAAATAAAAAACCCAACAACAACAACATAAACAAAAAAATACCACTGTTCAACTAAGACAGATCTGAGAGACAGTGCTGTCCTTAGAGAAAACATGTGTGAACCAATAAAATGAAAAAATAAAAAATAAATAAATAAATCTGGACTGAGAGATCAGATGAACTCTGCTTGAACCAACTGACTACCGATCCATGCATCCCTGGTGCTAACTTCTCATGTTTTTTTTTTTTATGGAAGCAAAGCTTTGTCAGTTCTTAAGCTGAAGTCACTAAAAAGTGGCTGTCAAGGCATAAGTCATGCCTTGTTGCTTTTCTGTCACACAGGGTTGTTGGGTTTGGAAAAGAAAGCATTTCATTTCAATACAAAGACCGTGAAAACACTTAAACTCCTACCAGGGAAGGTGCTCCAAGGTTTTACATGCAGTGTTTGGAACCTGGCCAGTCCACGGGTGTGACAACTGGTATGTAAACCAACAATTTAAAAAACATAAGCAAGCAAAAAGGAACTACTAGTAAAAATGTCATGCTCGAAACATGGTGAACAGTGTTATGCTATGTTCATTTTATATCAATGAAACAGTTAAAATATGAAGAACTATGGAAGAAATAATGTGCCCCTTGTGCAGTTTTACATTTATAAAAGATTAACAGACCCAAATGTTTTGAATTTTAATCCACGGACCCATGTTGAAAACGCAGGCCATAGGATATTCAGGCTTGATAACACTTTCACTGGCACGATGTCGCATATTTATAATCTTTCATAAGTCTATTTGTAGACATTTTTGTAAGTGTGTTGACTTTGAGTTATATTGCTTGATGAAAAAAAGGGGATTTACTGAACCAAGGTTACAAGTTAAGTTTGAGAATGCTGTCTTACATCTTACATCAGTGATCTTACATAGCAATGTTACACATGAAGTCACACTTAATAAAAGACTACATGCGTAATAAAAATTTGCATGTGCATGATTCACAAAGGTGTCACGTCACACAAATAAAGGCGTTCTACATGCATCACGAAAGCTTTGAGAAAACGTGACACGTTTAATTTACAACCCACCGTTGTCGTAAATTGAGCACAGAGGATTGGTCACCGCTGTTGTCCTAGGCGAGAATGGCCCAGACGTACTGTAGCTCAAATGCAGCCTGAAAGCACCCAAGTAAAAATGCTAATATCCTGCGTACAGTTTCACATTCACCACACTTGACAGTTTAAATTGGCCAATATGCAATTCACCTCATTTTCATGCAATTTTCTCCCCCCAAGCTCCACGGTGTTATTAGAGATTGATCATATGGTTCTTCAACTGTTCCATATTCTGAGGTTCATTGTCTCGGTGTGAAACGAGTCAAGGGCTCCAGCATGCATTATCTAAATGCAATTCTGCCGCGTGCCACCACACACCACTGTCTTTTGCTCGTTTTCCTTCTCCTTTTAGGTTTTATTCCCCTCAACCCCCCTTTCTTTCTCTCTCACGCTCAGATATTTTTTTTCGTGAGAAAGAGGCCCATGGATCGTCCAGTTGTCCAAACTATTATAATGATTAGCAGAACCGTTTTAATAATTTATCATGTTATCGTATGTTACTGGAGACTACACAACCGGCAAACAGACAGTGCCTACCAGCGGCCCACCAACGGCTCACCAGCAGTCGACAGAGCAGGATAGATCGGGATAGATAGATCGTCGCCATAGATAGCATGTTGTAAACTGACACTACAGTAGTGCACTTGTGCATTGTTCAGACAGGGCAGCAGCCAATTCCCAACGTGCAATTTAGCAATACGGTAGACCCTTTTACCCAGCGCAAATTACAAAAAATCCATGTGACGTGGAGAGCAAGCACCACTAGAGCAGATAGGCAAAGTTACATTCAAATATGACCCGTCGTCATTTTCCCCAAGATGCGCAAATTAAATGGAGGAATGGGGATTAGTGGTTTAAAAAAACGAAAAATAGCCGCTGAACGGCTCTGCTGCTAGCAGGTCACCGTAGTTCTGATTTATACGATTCTGGCGGGCTGACAGCTGGCGTTGACGGCGGTCCGACGGGCGCTTGCTCTCCGAACGCGGCGTGATGGCCCTGGCTCAAGTTGCGGAAGTGACTACTTACATCAGCTTCTTCAAGTGGGAAACGGCGGTGGTAACCGCGTGTTTTGCGGCGCGATTTTACAAGTAACAAAGACATCATTGACCTTTGAATTATGATGACGGGAAGGATTTAATTGTCCAGCACAAATCCATGTCATTCAACCGGGAGTAAATTGATCCGTCTTCATTCCTCCGACATTTTGTTGGACGTACTGTATATAAAATGTGTCATTGCTTATTACAAATAAAATTTTTGTCCCTGGGCGATTGAGATTTTTTGTCCGGCCAGAATGAACGACGTCCTTGAATGCTGTGCGGCATTAATGCAAACGCGCGAGGCGGCTGGGGACGGCAGCTCCGCTTTTGTCCAACAGAGGGCAGTGTTCGTCTGGGAATAGCGGGCTGCCCTGTCCCTGCAGTCACTGACCACTCCATCAGCTGTTTCCCAGCAGTGGTGCAAGACAGTGAATATGCTGCAAAAGGGCTGGTCTGAAAATACTCCCCACAACCCCCACCACTGCCACCACACAACACTATATCACTTTTATGAAGCATACAGCATTGGCTGAATATGTGAAAACTAGAAGGAAAAAATAAATGTAATTAAAACAATAACTTAAAGCCATACATTTGAATTACAAGTTACACAACCCAGAACTATATAGTTTCCAGAGCATTTTCCTCTGCATAAATATTTACAACACTGAAAATATTTTTGCGTCAGATCTTTACATTTATCATAGGGTGCCTGTAATTAAAGGCAGTTTCGTGCTTTCTGATCTACTGGCTTCATTAAGTGCACCCATCTTTAGTGCATACATGTACAATACGCAGTGGATATATGTACAACGATATACATATTAATGACATATTGGGAAGTATTTTTTCAAATTTCCTCCCAGTAATTGCAGGCCCTTCAATTGTCCTCAAGATTGAATGGCTGTTGTTCAGTTCCGCAAATTTTATTCAAAATTCTTCTCTCAATTTATGACAGAAAGCTGCGGGTCTAACTGGGTACCACCACTGCTGTTTGCGACACATTGCTACTGGTCTTTATCCAAGGGCAGCCTACCTTCCCAAGATCAGAATACAACCCCCCCCCCCCCCCCACCAGAGACTTCAGGGATAGCAGGGGGAATATTTAAATCAGTTCCCCTCTCCCTCCAACAAATTTACTTGAACGGTGAGGTTCTTCTTATAGCGTTATGTTGCCTAGGCTACATTCACAGCATTCCTTGGTAGGTTGGTCTCTGGGCTCAGGTTGTAGATGGAATTTTACATTATGACATCACAATACTGAATCCTCACTTTGATCCCACGGTTCCCAGCACTTCCTGCTCATGACACCAGCTGTTGAAGACTTCACTGATCTCAGTTCCCTGGACTCTAGTGCTTCTAACATACTTCAGCAGGAGAGATGAACAGTTTTATTAACTCCCCAATAGGACAGAAAATGCTTATATTCTGCTAGCGATGGGACAGCTAGCCTGATATTCAGCATAAAAATATAAGCCACTGTTAATTAGAGTGGTGAAATGTGTGAAATACCCATAATTCTTGCAATAATTTTTACAGCATATATGGGAGCCATTCATAAGTTATCTTCAGATTTGCAACAATTATAAAAGCCAGAAATATCTGATTCATAAGCATGAGTTATTGGAGGTTTCCTTTAAACTTACCAACATATTTGATTCTCCTGCTAGGGAAAATATGATTCATCATTTGCATGTGCTAAGATTATTTATAAAAGAAGAGTGTGATGATAAAAATAACAGCTGCTAGTATTTTGTTTTCAGCAGGTGGAGATATTACTGGCGCATAATAAATCCTTGGGAAAATTAATATTTTGCTGTCGCTGCAATGAAAACAAAGTAGAGAAACAGCAAAATGATTTCTCATTTTAAATGAGAAGATTACATTATCGATGATGCCTTACTTTAGTTATTTTTTTAATGTATTGCTTTTATTGGCTAGCAATTTCACAAGCCAGTTTGTAACTAGTGTGAGTCTGATGTACCAGTTTCCTTGCAGTTCCTGAAACATTCATTTAGCAGAACGTAATTTTTACCTTTCCCAGGTGCTCTGGCATATTTACTTGTTTGGAATTCATTGCACGAGCGAGATTTGTGGCCACATGTCAAATATGGCCATTCCTCTAATTTGCATGCAGTGAATAACACACGTCTTTCCTGCGCAGAAAAATGCACAGTGTTAAATCAACTCTAGGGAGCTGCATTATATTCCTTTTGGCATAAACACTGAACTGAACTTAGAACACTAAACACCTACTGCTCTGCCGATGCCGAAGTCTGTAATGTCTTCAGAAAGTTTGGCGAGTTCATTTTCGTTGATGGCTGTGTTTGTGAAGAATGAAATGTAACACTTGCATTTCATTTCGTGATTAATAAATGATGACTGCATAGAGGGCAATGTCACCTCAGCTAGCATAAGCTGGGGTTAGTCTGAAACTTTTGTCTTCAGCAAGACAGAAGTGGCAATGGAAAGTAGTGGCACCAGTGATGTCCTTGTTTTGGTCCCAACAACAACAACAAAAAATTGTAAAAAAAAAAAAAGAAATGCTAATATCTGAATATCGCTGTAAAAGCGGGAGGCCATACAAGGGCCAGATGGCCAATTTGGACACAAAGAGGGGAGAAGGGGGAGAAACACCTGAATAAATGGGCCTCATTCACGAAACGTGCGTACGATCACATTTGATCTGTGCGTAAGAACGTTTCCAAGAACATTTCAGCATTCATCTTTTTGTTTCTTATCTGTATTTGTTCATGGCTGTTTCCATATGCAAATCACATGAACCGGATTGCGCATAAAATTTACAAACAGCCAGCATTCATCATCATCTCATATACCTGGCATATGCACAAAAACAAAGGTCGGCACATGCGTCACGAATCCCATTTTTGTCTTTCTCGTAGGAACAATTTTAAGAACAAAAGTAAGAATAATTTAAGAAAAGTTTTGTGAAAGAAGGGCCAATCAGTTTTACCTTTACCTCTGCATTTCACATTTAATTTTTTTTCACGCCCCAAAGAGAAATAGGATGACCGGGAACGAGTAAATCTAAACTGTGAGAAACTGTCGCGGCTCCGAAGGCATCCAGCCAATAATGAGCGTTTGATGAAGTGCCGCGTTTAAAATTTCACTCGGCTCCGTCTATTAAAAGGAGGTTATCGTCATAATAAATAGCAAGTCGATTCAAATGTAGCGGATAAGGCATTTGCGTTTGCTTTTTTTTTTTTTTTATCAAGTTGCTCTATTACTTCCTCATAAAATGATTAATAGCAGCACCATGGACGCAAAGCATCGATCAACATATAAATAATTGTCAATAATAAAAGCTACTGCAGATCCATCTCACAGATCTCGATAAAAGCCGGCCTTAATGATCTAATATAAGCCCTGTCTGTTAATATAGTTACAAATGTTTTATCTTATTATTTTACTCATTTAATTTGCAAACATCATTATCCAGTAAAACAGATAATCTCCTATAAAGATGGTTCCTCGCTGAATATGAGCATATTAAACAGTGATTAAGAGAATCACGGCAATGACTTAATACTTTGGCTCTATGGTAACACACTGTCTCTCCAGCAACAAGACTACGCCACCCCCTCCGTCCCATTTAACTACAACTTCCAGCAGGACACGGGATCCAGTCTAGCAGACAGCATCCTATCAGTCATACACATTAATCTGTCAGGGTCTGTGCCATACTGTCAATCTGAGAGATAGGGAGGGAGAGAAAGGGGGGGGGGGAAGAGAGAAAGAGAAAGAGAGAGAGAGTGAGAAAGAGAGGGAGGGAGAGAAAGAACATTTGTGTATGTAAGAGGGAGAGTTTGTACGTGTGCGAGAGAGTTTGTGGGAGAGACAGTGATGCGCATTTCATCTGGAAAGATGACATATCGGTGAGTCCCCCCCGTGACTGGAAACTTCAAGTGAACGCGACACAGAAGAAGACGTCGAGAGAAACCAAAGAAGGCCCGACTGTAGTGGAAATGATTATTCCGAAGCTGCCAGGCAGGTTTTCTGAGTCTAACACGGTGTAGCCTCGCTCAAAAGACCGGCAATTGCATCATCAAGGTGTCTGCGGAAAGCCATAATACTCCCAGCATGCACTGACAACACCATTGTCTTACTATCCCCGTACCGAAATCATTAAAGCACGACGGGCACTCCAAATTAATGGGATTAACACCGAAACAGCTGAGGAGGCGGTCATTAAACGAACATTTGGCTTTCAGTGGATGGAGAGCGGAGTGCGCGGGACCAATTTTGGCGCTGAGTGTCATTTCGTTGTCGTGCGACCTTTCATTTTCTCCCCCTTCTTGATATCGAGCTCCGCTGCCCGGAATGAAGCTCTGTCGTTGAATAAGTGGTTGCCTGGAGTACTTTTTTCTTTTTCTTTTTTTTTCTTTCTTTCTCTACCACCCAGGTTTCATCTTACAGACACGGAGAATCACGTCCATTCGCTCACACGCCAGATGGGGTGGGAGACAAGAGGGCTATGATTAGGTGCGCTGTTCTACCAATGCGCTCTTTTGGAAAACAGGTTGTTTCCATGGCGTTGGAATCCAGGGGGAAATCGCGTTCCGTGCATTTTTTTTTTTCACCCTCTAGCATGCTATTGCCAGATATTTCCATATGGGATAGAATCTGTGCAAGAGTGTTCAATGTTGCACCTGCATATCTCTCTCTCTCTCTCTCAGTTCAATTCAGTTATTCAGTGGAGCTTTATTGGCAGGACAGAGTCTTACCAAACACACGCACAACATGCACAAAGTGACATACAAAACCATTAACTATAACAATGTATGTCACTCTATGCATAGCACTGCTTGGTTGTATCATTTATCATTAACAATTGATGTGTTCACATTCATATATATGACTATATCTCCTGATGGCCTTGAATTACACAGTCCACAAAGTGATATATTTACTGAGACAAAATAGAACAGTTGAATAGTGAAAATACACTAAATAAATGAATAAATAAATAAATAGTATACTGAATTAGAAACATTGCCACATTTACCTGCCTACTGTGGTTATTATGATTCCATCACTGTGGATAATTAACACAATGATTGATTGTTAGCATTATTTTACACTGTTATCCATATTGGCAAACATTCATGAAACGACAATCAATCCGCAATACGTGTAGTGTTTTTTGATGTTAATTCTGAAACTTCGGCATCTGTCCATGCATTATAGCAATTCACGTACATCAAAAAAAAATAAATAAATAAAATAAAAACGGCCAAATCTATTTAAACTGCGGCATTTTTCCATCTTTTGTTCAAATGCATCCCTCGTCTCTCCGCGCGACCGCAACCTCTTACGCTTGGCCAAAAGCACAGAAATTGCACAGAGGAGCCCCCTAACGTGTCATGTCATCGCCGTGCGGCTGATTTTGTCTCCGCAATTTTTCCCTCTTTTGAAAGGATGACTGCACGGCACTCTTTCAGCTCTCCCGGAGGCCATTGTATTTGTCAGAAATCGCAGCATTAACGGTCGACTTCTGTCAGTTACGAACACTCCCCCCCCCCCTTCCCTCGCCCGACAATGGTAATCGCAGCGGGTTGCTGGTAGACCGCTGGGGTCAAGTTATTACCACTTCCTGAAAACATATTCATTCATCTAGTATCTCTCGGTTCGGTACTTTTTTTCCCCACCAGTGCTGCGTTCCCCACGCCTACGGGGAGAACCAACGCTCGCTGCCTGTTGCAATGTGCAGTTATTAAAACTAGTAATAAACCCACAGTCACACGTTTTAAGATAAACATCCTCTCATTACATTACAGGAATTTAGCAGAAGATCTTATCCATAGCGACTTACACAACGCTTACAAAGCATTTGCATTGTATCCATTTATATAGATGGATAAACACTGGTTAAGTGTCTGGCTCAAGGGTACAACAGCAGTGACCAGTTCCTTTCCCATTTTACTACACTGCCACCCCCCCCCCCCCCCCCCCCCATGGACTCTTCCTATAGTCCATTTGCTCATGTGACTTTATTGTGTCCTGATTTTTGCTTTTTGAATGAAATCTGAGAATTTTAGCTGCACAGTTTTAAAAGCCCAATTTATACATGGTATTTTTTCCCTTCAAATCAGAATTGAAAAAAAAAAAGTGAAAATTCCATGAAACCATCTCAGCGACAGGTTCTGCTGCACATCCAGCCTACGACCATGTGAATTCAGTGATGTGAAAATGTAATCATCACCAGAAATATGAAATATCCCGAGGTGCGACCGCAGTAAAAAAATTTAAAAAAATCAAATAAACAAAAATTACGACTGTAATCTATAACAATTATAATTCTGTCATCGGCCTATGGGAGGTCTCGTTCCCCTGTGTTTTAATTTGTCTCATTAAAGCCCACAGCAGCCTTCACGCAGTAGAAGTGTGGCATTTTCGCGCTGGTGGGCTCTGATTGGCTGTACAGTCCTGATGTCATTTGTGTTATGCCGTTCAGAGAGAATAAAAGCAATGTGCAATAGAAGCCCCTGTCTGGTTCAGCGAACCTTCGGCAGGTAAAGGTGGGAATTAAAAATGCTGTGATATAAGATCCCTGGATCCCTAGTCTGCGTGGAATACCTCCCCATCATGTGGCCTGTTCAGCTCTCATGCTAATAGGTCAATGGATACATACAACACTGGCTTTCTTGAACATATATGCAAAACACTGAATTCATCTGTGTTTATGTGTGTGTGTAAACGTGCCTGTCTGTGTGTGTGTGTGTGTGTGTGTGTGTGTGCATACGTGCCTCTGTGTGTGTGTGTGCTACACTTCTGTACCATTCACTATGCCAGTTTGTTGTTTAAATGGGAGAGTGGAGCGTTGCGTTTTGCAGTGTGAATTCTGATAGAGCCCTGTGGAGCAGCACAAGGGTGCTTAGCCAGGGTGGACAACGTGTGTCACTGCACAATCCTGTAAACTACGGTCTTCAGACACGTTAGAGCTGCAAAGAGGACGGATCAGAGCGTGACCCAATGGGGATAAAGGTGGATTCAGATCTGGGAAGTTTGACCATTGTGTGTAGATGAAAAAGTGAATAAAATATGACATAAAGGAGCTGGTCAGGTTATTTCAGCTTCGTGTAATTTCCAGTTTATATTCATGATATTTAGAATTTACAAATTTTTACGCAACGTCCTGATTTAAGAACCCTTATTGCCCACACAGATTTAATGACCCTTTAATGGCTCAGCTTATGGGGTCCGATGTCGAAATTGTTGTTTCGTACTAACTTTTCCAAGCCAACCGATGTCCCGTCTGGCCTGTTCAAAGATGCACGCGGCAGTGGGATCGGGACAGGACCAGTTAGGGAACTGTTTTGGGATTCTGCGTGTATACGGCCTCGTCTGCAGCTTAAACCCCCGGGGGACCAGGTCCAAAGGGCACATTGGTAAAACATGGCCGCCATGTCCTTCCATCGATGTGCCCTATATCACGTTGCTCCTTTAATACCAAGCATCTCGTAATCCGATAGCAGCTGCTGAGAAATGAGACAGTGGTTTGAATGCAGCTGGATCAAATGACCCATAGTTCAGTAATATATTACCAGGTTCCCATGTATATATATATATATATATAGATGTGTGTGTGTGTGTGTGTGTGTGTGTGGAGAGAGAGTGAGCTAAAGAATATACAATGAAAGGATTCTACATTTGAGAACAGATATGAGGTTAATGTAATGGCAGCTAATGCGATTTCATTAATGCGTTATTACACTTCAAGCATGCAGAAACATTATTTAAGAAAATAAGGTTACTAACTTGAAAACTGCAAAACTGACAAACTCAAAGTTTCTCCTGCCACATCTTAACATGAACAATACGATGTGGCTGGTATATACAGAAAATTAAAACTTCACAACAAATAGTTCAGTATTACATCAAATCTGAATAACAGTAACACTGACAGTATGTGAATCTGGAAGGGACTAAATTAACTGAATTTTAGTTCAGTTACACAATTTCCTGTCTAACTGTATACAGCAATATGTCCAGTGGAAAATCAACTCTGTCCAACATGGTCCTATAGTATTTGCTGTATATGCTGAATTAGTCCCAAGGACATTCATTTTTATATATGCTTTTGCAAATTAAGATATCCAATAGCAAGTGCATCATTACACATCATACGCAAGAATTTAATATAGCACATAATTAATTAAGTGTTAAAACACACGACCCTTCATAGCTCCACTATTATTTATTTCTTTATTTTCACGGCAAAGGTGTTTGGGTCTTAGTTGGGTAATTGCATTCCGGGGGTGGGCGCGTTCTTAGCATATAGAGATAAATTGGACCGTAATCTTTGGCACGGTTTAGGCCGTGCAGGACCTGCGAAGTGGGAGCGTATCGAATGCGGGGTGTTCATTTCGAGTCCGAGGGCTAAGATCCCGCCCGGGTGAAGGAGATCAATTTGTGAGCCATAGGCTACCCATCTTTATAATTATACGGCAGTAGAGGTGCTACCCGGCTCCGAAGACGTGCGTATAGCGCTGAATCTTAATTCAAGGACTAATGGGTATTCCCGAGTTTACCCCCAGATACGCGATTCAAAAGGAGCAAGGCTGGCGTCTAGCTTATGGAAATAATTGCCCCGACGTTTAATACCAAGTGACTGGTTAAAATATCATCTTTGAAGCGCGGTCCTCAAACCACGGAATCCTCCGCAAGTACAGTGTAGATATGAATTACATTGAATTATTGATTTATGGGCCTATAGGCTATTAAAGAAATTGCTTTCATCTCGCTAATGAAAATTGGTGCGCATCTCCGTCTGTCTCAACCATTAAAGAAAAGAGCAGAAATACCACCTTGCGTTTACATTCTCAGCCTCACCCACGCCTTTCAATTTAGTTATGACTTAAGAGCAAATGGGTGATAATGATCTCCACTGCTATAAAGCACGAGACCCAGGACTCTGCTCGAGCCTCCTGCGAGCCTAACTGTGTGCGCCAAAGCACCCCTCAGTTAGCATCATCTATTACAATAAAAACATAAAAGCCCACGTATGAGAAGGTGTGTATAACACAATCTGTTGTTTAATTAAAATCACTTGTGTCAAGCCGTTTCCTCGACAACAACAACAACAACAAAAAGAATTGTTCTCACGGTAAGGTAGAAATTGTTTTTTGAATTCTTACTTCCTGGCCATAGCTAATACCGATCTAACGCCGCATGCTGTTCTCTGAGGGTTTCGTGGAGGGACGGAACCAGAGGAAAGAGACTAAAGGTCAGTTGGCTCGGGATTCTTTTTTTATAGTATTAAAGATAACGCTTATTAATAATTGAATTATCGGTGTATTTATTGTGTTATTGTTGTGCATTATTTATTTGCTTGGGAGACACGCCATCCAGAGGGACTCACGTGAGGCCCATTTATTCTACGGCATGTATTTATTTATTTTACTGAAGCTATTTGTGTTTAAGTGCCTCTTTCTTGGATCAGGTCTCAGAGCAGTGGTCACTAGGATACACTGCTGCCCTGGGTCTGGGCTGACTTCTATTACCGGTGGTAGGAAGCCATGCACATGCATTCACAAGGTAGGCCTGCTTTACGGCATCAAAGTCCTTACATTTAAATATTTAGCAGATCCAGAGAGGCTTATGTTTTGCATGGCGTAGACATGCAAAACAAGCCTACGCCGCTGCATGTAAAAACACAAATATTTGGAGGATATTTGACCATCGTCTCTGACTCCCCCCCCGGGAGGCGCTGTAGAGCACCCAGAGTTGAGAACCATTACATGGTAGAGTACAACATGGAGCCGTGTGATCCACGACTCTGTGTTGTGGCTAACAGAGGCCCTGCCTAACATGGTATGGGTCGTACCTCTTATCAGCGTTTCACAAAGCAGGTATTTCAGCGCATGGGATGCAGACGCTGTGTTTACCCTCCGTACGGTGACACAACATCTTGCGCTCGATTTCCGGGTAACAGCAGGTGGTTTCATCTGCCAAACGATGCGGGTCGCCCCTGTGTGCGCGCCTGAGTATAATCCAATCACCTGCCTCCCCCACAGTCTACAGACACCTTCTGTTTACAGGGAAGATTTGCACTGAATACTGAATAATGGCGATGTTTTACGACATGAAGATGCCAGGTATGTGACCTCGGGGATTCAAGTATTCCATCCAGTGCCAATTTCCCATTAGAAAAAATGTTCAGCCCATTTGAGGAAATGTCATTGGGAGCTAATGTGCAGTAGATTCATGGAAAGTCCTTACGGCAAAATGGTAAGATGTGTTCTGTAATGGCTCTGTTAAATCAAAGTGAATTTCAGCTGCTGCATATGGAAAAAACTTTTTGAACACACACACGCTCACACACTCACATACACGTGCACACACACACACACACTCACATGCACATGCACACACACACACACACACACACACACAATAAGTGCAGTTTCCAGGTACACTGGTGATGCTAAGGATGCTACTAAGTGACCTTAGTCCTTAGAGGCCTTTGTCCAACCCATTCCCATGTCCAGAGTCTGGGGTTGGGGTGGGTCTGCCTGTCTTATTCCTAAACTAGCTTAGCTGTCGATAATCCATCCATTCAATGGATCACAGCCCCATACCACATGTGGGTGGACAGGCGTTTAGGTTTTTGGTCAGTCAAGCCCATAATTACCACTGTTACCACAGGTAGACTTTGCCACCACACAAATCACACAATTACTCGAAGACTTGGGGCCCCCCTGCTGGCTATAAGTGGTAGTAATTTTGAGGGCCCCAAAACCGGACTGTGATTGGGGCCCCAAAATGGATAAATCCGCCACTGTCTGTTACCATGCAATGAAAGCCTACCTGAGTTAAACCGCGACTGACCCCTATCTGAGGACACTGACACCAGCGGCCCAAAGACAGTGGCTCGCTTGTATTTCCACAGCATTGATGGTCACGAACAATACAACAAGGTGACTGATGCCAAAGACTGAGGATTAAAAAATGACCTAAGATTTTTACGTGCCACAATTTCTAAATGATCTAATTAATTTTCACAAAAAGATCCCGGGCCTGATGTGTTTGCTCGTGGCTCACAGTAATTGATGACACCCACACTACCAGCCCTTTATGAAGAACGACCTTCAAAACTCGCACGGGACAAAATCTCAAAGTTCGTTTCAGCACATTCTCTGTTTCAGTCATCATGGTACTTCCATATATATCTTTTTTTTTTTTTTAATCTCTCGCTCTGGCCCGATACTCCCGATCATGATCATGCTTCCCGAAACACAAGTTTAAGTTTTTTTTTCCTCCCGACTTTCTTGCGAGAGAGAGACGGCGTCGGCCACCTCGGAAGAACACGCCGTCGCCGTCGCCGGCATCATTTGTCTGGGCAGATAAATCATCTGCATCGAGCCCGTCTCTCACGGGCTGTCGGAGCTCCGCCATGATTTAATTTGTCGCCACGTCTGGAGGAAGCGGTGTTTGAACACGGGGTCCTGTGAAGGGTACACGGGCTCCGCATTTTAATCAGGCCCTCTCTCGGACCGCCGGAGCCCCCGGGAAGGGGTCCTCCTTCCCTCTCAGGAGCCGTCGTTTGTCTCGCCCCACCTGCGCTCGCGCTCGTCATTGACCTTTCCGCGACATTGGAGACGCGCGGGGGCGCGGGGAACGGGTTCGACGCACCCGGCGAAACGCTCGCGGCGCCACGGCAACAAGCTAACACTCCCGACGCGCAACTGGGAAATCCGAGAGGTTTTTTTTTTTTTTTCGGAGACACGCCCGGTGGCGAAGGAAACTGACTAACCCCCTAGGGCTGCGGGTTTGAATCCCAAATGGAGGGCGCGGGCTTTGTCCCCTCGCGTGATGGGACACGGCCGTAATTGCTTCCGGAAATATCCAGCCAACGCCAACGTGTAAAAAATGACAAGGACGTTGGCTAAGCCAATAAATGACTTCATATAAATGCAGGGCTTTCGCTTTGAAAACGTTTTTTTTTCTTCTTTTTTTCCGTTTAAAACTGACATTTCAAGTGCAGAATAGCGTTGGGGTCGAACAGAAGCAGAGGAATACGTGGGCTGCTCCGTGTAAGCACTGCACAATGACCCATCTGTCCAGTCCCATCTGCACTTTATGGGGACATACAGGTACATGTCCTTTTTTCGGAATACCTGAGGGCATTTCTGTTTGTGGTCTCATTTGACAGAAGTAGAGACTTTGTGCTTTTCTCTATCCAGGGGATCTTCATTTTATCCTATTCAGTGATGACATTTGTTACTTTGTACCATAAGAAAGTCGTTCTTGTTTCTTCAGCATTGTTCTTTCAGAAGTTTTACTATGGATGGCTGGAAGCAGAGTGCCTCGGGAATATATATGTATGTATGAGCAATGGCCACATGGTTTAACTGCTTTCTCACACGTTTAAAACTAACGACACTGATATCAACATGTTAATGCAGTAGCATGCAGTGGCAAACCCCCATGTGATATCATAAATTATCTCTTTCGACTAAAGGATAAAATCTTTGATGGTACAAAATATATTACGATTCCACGAAGAAGGCATTATGACAAAGATTTGATGAATGGGATATACATACTTGCTCAAATGATGTATTGCCGTCGCTGCCTTTGATTTAGCATGTTTTTATTATTTTCATAGAGATAACTATGACTGTAGAAACAATAACGCACCCCGTGAATTTAGCCCCAGTTTAGAGCTTCAGCTTTCCATTGCAAGTTTCTGCAAGTTTCTTATTAAAATTCCAAACAGTGATGCTGATATCAGCCCTGTGTCACACATAGCTTAACCTTAGATTGCAACAGCTCAGATTAGTTTGCATTAGATTAATCCAAGCAATATATGTATATATGCATACAAACACACACACACACGCACACACAAATGGAGGTATAGTTACCAAACTGAAGTCTCGTGGCCTCTCAGAAAGTGTGAATCAAAGATACTTGTTTCTAATCGCTTATTTCCGCTGTGGTTGTTGTTGTTATGACAAGATGGTTACAGTTGTCACTAATCTAGTATACGGTTAACACTATAACACTAGAAATAACCGTCAAATTAAATTTAATTCCTGCATCACTCAATCATAATTCTTAGTTATGTGAGCATCGGTACAATTAAAAGATAAATTCACTATTTGCAAACAATTTCTTAAAACAAAAAGGCAATGTGATACCGGGGAATAAAAAATATTAACTATATAAAACTATATACTGTATATATATATATATATTTTTTAAAACTTTTAGGGTGAAAAACCTTGCTCATCCAGGTTGACGCAAAATGTTCCTGCAGTACAGAACTATAAAACCGGGTTGAAATATAGTACACATAAAGAATTGATTCATGGTAAATAAGTCGGTTATGCTATAAAGATTACTCTCGAGAAAAGTGTCCTTGGGGTGGGGATGGGGGAAACAGTAAGGTTGCCATTTTTAACATTCCCACCTGAAGATGTTTTAGAATCTGTGACAGTCTGCCTCCTTGAACATTGCACCCCTCACCGCAACATTAAATAGATTTGTCCATGGACTGCGACGGAGAGGCAAAAAGCAATTTTACAGGTACACAGCCTTCCCAAAAAAAATGGCAAAGAGATGGCAGAGTGGAGACGAGAGTGGATTTTACATGCCGGTGATTTTTTCTGCCTTTTAGAATTTGGCAGAAATGAACTGCGCCCCCGCCCCCCTTTTTTTTTTTTACAGCGGGTCCTAACAAAGTGTGTCCACCTCTCCTTCAGCGTCTCCCCACATCCACTTCTTCCACAGGTGCAGAATCACAGTGTCACCTTGTGCAGGTACCAGGCACTCCAATTCACACCGTCAACATACAAAGCACCTTAAGGGCTGAACAGTGTGAGCCAGTACCACATAGCACGATTGGATATTTACCATGTGAATTGTATTGTACTCCTTCTTCTTCTTTTTATTCTTCATCTTCTTCTTCGTTTATTTGCCATTTTACTGCTTTCAAGGCGTCAGCTTGTAAGCAACTCGTTGCAAACTGCAAAGTACGTTACGCTACAAAATACGACCCAAACACCAATACAACGGGGAAGACACCGGATAGGATCATTAGTCACAATTGCTAAAACTGGTTAACAGATACCCGCATTAGTCTAAAGCTAATTATATGTAATTTGGTTCCAGAAATGGATCTTCCTGCTTTTGGTGGTGGGGCGGGGCTGGGAGTGGTGCGGAGAGGGGTGCCGGGGGGGGTAGAGCTAAGCAGGGGATGGGCATAAACACTAAGACATACCAGGGGACTATAAAAATGAAAAATAAATAAAGTTTTTTGTTTTCAAATTCAGGGTTCTGTGTGAAATGGGCGGTGGCTGATTCCTCTGTGGCTTTGGAGCCCCCCCCACCTCCCCACCTCCCCGCCGCGGGTCCCTGCTTATCATGGGAGAGGCGCCCCCCCCCCCAACGCGGGGGGGGCGATTCGCAGAGAGTCCCTCGCCCCTCATTTGCAAAACCTACGGAGTGCCGGCGAACGGCTTTGACAAGATGATGGATCAGTTTCACCATATTGGCTTGTTGATCCATATTCTCAGGAGTGCGTGTTAACATTTGCCATTCAGGTGTTGAGCCCTTAGGTCCCTTTCTGCTGATTAGTCGAATCCTTCAGGTCCCAATAATTAATGTTTAACATCAGACCTTCTCTGAGGGGGGGTGGTAAGGAGGAACGCACGGGGGGCGGGGGGGCGGGGGGAATTGCAATGTTAAGTGCTCCAAACAGGTTGGGCCCTCGGGGTCCAGGGAGAAATCAATGCGGGTGGTTAACACCGCTACCTTGGGAGAATGTGCTGGCCAAACAGGCACAACTCCAGATGAGCACTGATCTTGCCCTCCTCGTTTGTTTCTTCAATTTTGAATACCAAAAAAAAAAAAAAAACAAATCCCCTTTTTCCCACATTTCAGACCACTTACGCAAGGTTACAATTCCTTACCAAGGACAAACGTTCTGCCTCGCGTCGAGATGACGTTAAACGCAATCCTCAATCAGCCGTGAATGATTTACACTGCGCGGCGTGCAGGCGCTTAAAGCGAAACTCAAAAGGCGCAAAGAGCCGAACGTGACCTTGAACACACAAAATCTGAAAAAAGTCCTTTCCTCTTTCAGCCGCAAGAGCCGCACGTTTCCCAGAACGCACTGCAAGCCGGGCGGTGCTTCTGATTTAACCGCACGTTTCATCCGTTATGCTCCGATAACCGCTCGCGGTCGTAACCGGAGCTCGGACCCCATCGACTATCGATTCGGGTTTTTGTGACAAACGGCCCTCGTTTAGATTTGATCACGTTGGTTCTCACCTTTGCGCAGAAAGAGCCTTTTTTTCTGTGTCTGCGTTATCAGATCCATCGCTAGGATACCGTTTCCCCATTTTTATCAGCCGCGCGCATAAGGAGCTGCCTTTGGATCACAATACGAGCGACACTAAGAACAGAAGCGCGGGCGCACAGGGGATGATATATATACGCGCGGCGCACTTTACAGCACAGCTAAGGGCACAGCACCGTGAGTGTGAATCATCCCTACGTCTGAAACCCTGTAGGCCAAGGACCACCTGCATTAACGAGCGAACGCCATCATCATTAACTTTTGCGTTCCGTTCATTGGCTGCCGTGATAACTCGTGCCCCAGAGCTACTGCAGCAGGCTATGTCAGCGCGTTAGTTACAACATTCGTTCGCGAGCGCAGTGACGACGTCCGCCGCACGCGGAACTTTTAACGGCTCGACCTGGGGATCGTGAGTTCCGGCTGCCAATCTCTGAAAGCTGGATCTGTGGTTTCGTTGTTGTGGCTTAGTTTCCACTCAAGCTCATTCAGCACACAGTAGCTATATACAGCGAGGAAAGCTAGGATTTACAGTGTCTCACCTGGGAATCAATTATACAACCTTCTGACTATGAGCTCCTTTCTGTGGGCCACTGAATGCCGAAGGAGTGCAGGGACCCAGCCATCTGTATTCCTGTGTAGATTACAAGACAGGCCTTCAGTACCAGCTGAAAGCATGAAAATTTAATTTACGCACTTATATTGTGTTTACTCTCTTTAGAAATGTGGATCAATGAGCGGGTAATAAATTATTGGGCAAATAAATGGCCCACAGACACTCCCATTTAAGTATTGTCAGTATGTTTCTCAACCATAGCCAAAAGCTAGCTGCACAACTGTGCCTATTCTTAAATGTAAGATTCTAGTCACACCCGCAGTCCAACAGTGCATGTAGACAAACTGTTCTACAACTGTACAACTGATCCGCCCAGCTACTTCATACATAGTCATTTTATGTATGTGCCCTATTATTAACTTATTATCATATTTGCCGTATACATTTATTATTCTTTGACCTGTTTGGCCAAATGCACAATTAAATTGATTCGCTAATCACTACCCACCCATCAGAATCATTTTCAAAACATGCCACCAGCTTAGCCAAGCTTAAGCAAGCTTAGTCAAGAGAGATAATGACCTTTCAGTTTTTTTTTTATTTTTTATTTTTAGGTTCTTGCACTGTGGCAAATATCATCTGTCCCTTTCCATAGCTTTCCTTTCCTTTCTCTCTCCTATGCTGAATTTGTGACAAACTGTATTTTGGATTCATCACTGTGGCTAAAATGCATTTATATCCAGTATCTCACCTGAGTGTGGCAGAGACTGATCTGAGCTAAACGAAAAATATGTCACTTTCACAGTATGCTTGGCTTTTATGAAAAATACACACACTTTTCTCATACATTACAACATCTACCTGAAAATGCCCAGATGCTCGAAAAATGGCTGATTAGTGTAAGTATTCCCCTCTTACTGCAGCATTACACAAAGCTAAAATATCTCAGGGAAAGTTGAAAACAGATTCAGATTCAGGGAAAGGTGATGCTAGTCATTAAAAAGCTAATACCAGACATTTTAGCGCCCAAAATCCCAGGAACATTTATCATGGAACCTAGATGCTGCAGGACATCAGGGCATTAGATGTCACTAAGAAAAAACAAACAAACAAAAAAAAAAAACTCATACCCCAGACTGGAACCAGGCTGGGGCAGGTAACTGGCATTTCTCAGGAAGGGACAGGTGAGAATCACACCTGGATTTCAGGGATTGAACCGGGCGAAACAAGCACGTTCCCACATTCTCTCCGTGGCACTGCTTCTGGCCTGTGACTGTGGTCCAGAGATGAAAAGAGCTCTTGTGTTGGCGAATTGCCCTGCTCTGAAGAATTTGTTGCGTGCAGTCGCATAGTCCCAAAGGCTCCTTCTTTTTTTTAAATGCAGCTGTATTTGCAGTCGGCCAGGGGAAGAAAAAAAAAATTGGATCAACAGTTCAATAATGCAACTCAAAGATATCAGCCACGGTATCTAAGCAATCACATCAGTGACACAGCAAGCAGGCTCTGAAGCCCGTTTTTAAAGGGAAATTGATCAAATACATCAGCGTGAAGCATTGCTTTCTTTGTGGGGTTTTTTTTTTTTTTTCTCCGGCGATGATGATTTTCATTTTCATTTTTAGTCAGCGGTCCGCGTTTTGCCTTTATAAAAATGATCAATGCATCAACATCGAGTAGGTGTCACTGATGACATGTATGCTGACTGCGGCTCTTCCAGATATGAGCCCTCAGGTATTTTTTTCTTCTTTCTTTTCCCGCTACCTGTTAAATCCGCCATTCATTTACCGATCACATCTGCTTCCGTCGACGTTTTCGCAAGATTGCGCGCCCGATATCGAGCAGCGGGTTTTTCAGCGAAGCGGAGAGGCTCGTTTTCAAAACGCCTGCGTACCTGCGCACAGCCGTTTCTCCCACACAGATCGCCGTGGGAACAGGGAAAAGGAGGCGGCATTTGGCATTCAATTATCCCCGCCGAAATACAAAACAAATCGGTAACATTTCCTAAACGGGTATTTTTCGCGTGACCTTTCGCTGGCAACATTTCTGCAACGTTGTGTTTGTTTCATCCTTTTTAACCTTTAAATGACATGCATCTATTCCAGGTTGCACTCGATACAACTAAATCCACTTATTCGCTATTTCAAAAATACACATCAGCCTTTACTTCACCTTTTCCTACTCATTTAACTCTAATTCCCGTTTAACTCTTGGGTGACTGCCAGTGCAGCCATCGCTTGTTATTAAGGCCCGAGAATTTCATTCAGTCTTTATTACAACCTCATATCGGAAAACACATGCCACAGAGAACCAAACCCACAAGTACTGCTCAGATCTCCACTCCTTTGTGTACCTGGGGCCCCTGGGGCATAGCAGGGGTGCAATTCAGCCCCGAGCACACACACTGTTTACTGACAGGAAGTCCGGAATGTTCCGCGGGGGTTTTTTCAACCGAAGCCGCTTTATTTCTCGGTGCGGGCTCGAAAAATATGAAATGTTGAGGAGAAAGAAAAAAAGAAAGAAAGAGAGAGAAAAAAAAAGAAAAGGAAAAAAAACAAAGTCCCCGTCTGTTTGGCAGATTACAAGCGTCGGTGACTACCTCGCCTGGTGTTTGGGGCAGCACTCCGTGAACGTGCCACCGAGGGAGAAGTTTGGCTGCTCGCGCACCCCCCCCCCCCCAGCCTCGGCTTTCAAACGGCACCCGGGCGGCCACTCATCACCCGGGCAACCGCCTGTCACCCGGGCAACCGCCTGTCAAAGGCTCGTCACACTTGATGGAATGACTGGTGCCTCTGATTCCATGGTGGCGGATTGTGGATCGATCGGGAGGCATTTATCAAATCTCTCTCCTTCGGCTCGTGACAACATCACTTTCCTTTCCAGAAGCTTCCACGGAATGCAGAAAACAACGGATTTTGGGAATTTCAGGGGGATTTATTTTTTCACATGTGGATATCCAGTGTGTTACCATTCTTAATTTGCACTAATCTTAAATTGTATTAGTTTAATTTTTTTGTGACAGTGTAATTTGTTAATATTTTTTTCAGCATTTTACTACACAAACCAGTGATATCAAGACACAGTGGTGACATATTTGTGAAGTTACTTGAAGTATAACATCCAAAGGTCATGAAATATGACCTCGGGAGGCATGAAGTCACCATACAAGCAGCTTTGGAGTCGCCTGGATGTATTTTCTTGCTTTAGGCCCCTGAATGTCCCTATACCAGCCGTTGCAAAACTGGCAGGTAGTCAGAAACTTCTGTAAAACTGTAAATTCCATACGCAACTAACTGTGGACCCTCTTACGTATCTATCTGCAAATTTCCGTACACCACTCTCAGTCACCCCCTTTTCAAGCAGCTCTAACAAACTTTGACTGAAGTGTAAATATCAGTCATTCTCATAAACAGGCTGCAACCAGTTGCCTTCTAATTCATTTGCCGTTCTTTCTTGAGACTTAAAACAAAAAAAGAAAAGAATAATAAAAGAAAAGATGCTCACTACACTGTAGCCCAAAACCCATAATCTCTCCGGTCACACGGACAATAATTTAAAAATTATATAAATCCTCAGCGGACGGAGGTTATGAAGGAGTATCTCCTTCATAACGGCTTATCGACCATTACTGTTGAGGCCCTGACCTGGGCCAGCTGTTTGGCTTCACTTGAGCCTGAGCTGCCATATTAGCAAGGTCACTGTGACTTGACCTCTACATGACCTCCAAAGATTCAAAAACCGGATAGCTTTATTGTTCTCCCATGGGGGGATATCACCTCTGCATTAAAAGAAAACACACCGCAGGGCGAATCGCGTGAAAGACACGCAAAGACATCCTAACGACACAGTCGATAGGACAACCGTAGCAAACAGCCACATTCACATTCAAGAACATCCCCGCTGCCTGCACGTTCCCGGAAAGACATACAGCGTGGACGCCGCCGTCATTGCCAATGTAATTATGAATACAAAGAAAGACATTGCCTCCAATATAAATTACAGTAGATTTAATTGATGTTACAAACATTTGCATGGCAATAAGCCTGACGGTAATGCTAAACACACACAAAAAAATGCACAGCTCTATCGTAAGTTAATTTTGAGTAGTCAATATTTAAATCAGATGTCTAATAACATTCTCTCGTTGGACGTCTCTGTCAGACATATTTTTAAATGTTTCAGGAGCGATGGCATATCCATCACCTCAATTTTGCATACTAGGTTTGGTAGAATATTCATAACCAGAGCGTGAACAGAATATGTGAATCTAAATGACTTCATCCAAGAGGATAAGAATGAAAAATTCCTTTCTGTCCACGGATCGTCTAAAAAATGGTTTTCTTGTTGTAGATGATGGCGCCATTCTACTGTACCTCTTGCCATGATCTCATTTAATTTTGCATGAATGGACGTGGACTGCTTAAAAATGGATTATGTATATGAAGGCTGCTCGTAATTTGATCATGCTTACGAATGCACGATGGAGTTATGCATTTGCTTGGAATAAAGATGGAGTACTCGACTTTGACTTGAGTTAGACCTGCAAAAGGTGAAGAGATAACAACACATGCAAAACTGATCCTGTCCTCTGTGAGAAAATAATAAGATTTCCAGTGTACCTTTGCCTCCTGGTAATTGTACATCAGGGTGAGAGGGTTAAGGCTCCTGATGCGTCAGGTTCACAGTGTCGGTCCGGACCTCTGTGGCCCCCGCATAATCCGGCGTCCGCGATTATTTCCGCCACCTCTGCGGCTCTACAAAGGACACTTCACTTCACTGACACTGCAATCCATACCTCTGATGAGTCTGGAACGGCGTGAACTGTGCTAGCTGCAGCCATATGATATTAGCAAGAGTTATGTCACTTTTAATTGCATTCGCCAGGCTTAATTACACAATGCCCCCCCCCCCTTTCAATAAGTTAAAAAAAACTTGAGATAGACTTGAATGATGATGTTGGCTGCATATTAAACCATGAAATATTGGAGCATTTCTCAGAAAATTGTCAGTTTTAGCCACATTCGGGTTGATTAAGGCAGCTCCAATGTTAACCCAGATAGGCAGCGGCTTCGGGCCAGATCTGTGCCAAGTCCAACCCGGCAGTGCCAACTTTGGGCCAGAATCGGTCCAGATCTGGCCCGGAGTCGCTTTCTATCTGGGAACCATCAAAATTGCTGGAGGACTCTCACCACAGAAAGGACAGCTGATGGCAGTTTGGCCAGTGACTTTTGTGCCATTTCCAAGTGCATGATGGGACAGTTTTAGGCAGGGGGTCTGCCTCAGCCAAGTCATGCCTTCTCAGCATATTATTGCTTTTTTGCAAAGCAGGTTATTTTGAATCTGTTGAAGAGATACAGTGAAGAGCAATCAGAGCTGAGTGAAATCCTTTATTATGAATACTTTAAAATCCTTAACACACCAGTAACATTTCACAGTTTAAAAAGAAGCATCTGTTTGCATCTACTGTATGTGCAAACTGAATTATTTCGCAGGAATGCATGTCTTTGGATTAGTAGTAGTATCATGCTTCACTGAATATTCTCAGGGAGCATTTTCAAAAATGAAAGGATATTTCAAAAATGCATTTTGCCCGAGTCTGGTGACCATGGAATGTCTCAATGAATATTTCATGGAAAATGACCAGCGAGTTTGATATCTTGTTTCTGCAGATAATCTTTGCTGCCACCTCCCATTGCCAAACAGAATGCCCAACCCCCCCCCACACACATCACACATACACACACACACGCACACACACACTTTAAAATAAATCAGCGTTTTAAGACGCTGATCGAATTTGGTCTTTGTTCCATAAAACATCGAGACAAACCAATTAGAGGGGCTCCTGGCACAGACCCCCCAGCATGAATCACGGCTGAGGACGGTGTAAAATCAGAATGACACTAATTCGTTTGGTATGTTAACGCGTTCTCCGATCTTCAGCAGCACGGTGTAACGGGGATGGGCACTGTATGCTAAACGAGCTCGGAGAACAGCCAGAAGGAACACCTGTGCCAGAATTATTTCAACATTCCTCAAAATGTGCCTGTGGGGAAACACTGAATCCATTGTCATTTTACATTTTTGTAGTTTTATTCTCTTAGTCCTATAGTCCATTCGGATGTTCAGGCTTCATTAACGTTCAACGCATCAAGACATTATTAGGAAATGTGGGAATATGAATCAAATAAAAAAAATAAAAAACTGGACAGACATGAGCATATGAGTATGGGGATGCTCACAGCAATGCTTTATATACAGAGAGTGTACAGGGGGCAAGAATTAGCCAATTAGCCTGGAACAGAAGCAACTGCAGGGTGCACTGGTTTTTATCGTTACTCTGCACTTAACTGGTGAATTAAAGCAGCTGATTTACGCTGTTAAATCACCTGATCTGCTTTCCAGGGACTTAATGGTTCCTGCCTTTTTAGGTAAAAACTAAAATCTTCCCTGTGGATCTCCAAGCTCAACGCTGGCCACCCCTAACTGAGGGAGAGAATAAGCTTTCTCTATTGTGCATTTACACATTTTCAACAACCATACATGTGACCAGTACCATTATAAAATTAGCTTATACAATTCTTATAATTACTCATTTATTAGAGCTCAGAAGCTCTTTTGAAAATACATAATGTCAAGCCATAGCTCATTCTCAAACTCCACAAAGACATAAATGGTTTAATGAACAGCTGGTGCACCTCATTGACCAGTAGAAGGCGCTGGTCAGTGATGAAACCCCTTTTCCCAAAACAGTACTGGCCAAGGAACAAGAACAAGCTTGCATTGTTGAGGTGCTATACCTAAGCATGTTTCATCATTTGAATTCATTTTCTGCTAATTCATCTGAAATGGCTGCACACTATTCCCATACAGATACAGTGAGATTGACAGTCAATACACAAAGCGTGTGTGTGTTGACTGTCAATCAACAATATGTCAAGCAGTTTGGAAATACTGGACCTCAGGCGATTCATGTTGTTAGGACTGTAGGAGGTTAGCAGCGTAGTAGTGACAGATCCGGAGGCCTGTAAGCAGAACCTGACGGTACCAGTAACCATTGTGATGTTCTTATAGGACGGTACATGATTGACAGTCGGATCACCCTATCATGTAGGCTGTCACTCAGCAGGGTGCTCGCTGAGTCTCCCTGCGCTAACTATGCAATAAGTGCGCCGCTCAAACTTATTACTGCAGCTGAACAGAATGCTATTGAGATTGGACGTGAAGACTTTAAAAAAAAAAAAAAAGGTGTGATTAGATACCACGTTATATAACCGCTCCACCCCCAGTTTCACTCGCTTCCTTCGCCGAACCGGGTCTGAAAAAAAAAAGCGCGACAGAGATTAAGAACCCGGTCTGTTTTTCTTTCTCAATGAGCCGCGTCCCCTCGCGGCGCGTTTAATTGTCTCTGGTCCCGGTTTAGTTAAATAAATTGTCCTTTATTGCCGCGCTTTAATCAGAATAAATCCTGCGCGACTATTCAACGCCCGGACGCTTCGCTTATCGATTTACACGCATTACCCGGCCAGACTTCGGCTCCGCCGTCCCGCGCAGGCATGGCCCCAGGGGGAGGCCTCCTCTCGCTTTCGCTCTCCCATTTCCTACATTCATCTTCAGGCAAAGTGAACGCAAGAGGAGAACCCTCCCCTCACCGCCGCGGATGCGATGGCGGATATTTTCGGACTGGGCAATTTTTCCTCTAGAGCAGATCAGATCCCAGCGAGAGCTTATTTATTGAACTTGTGTTTAAACATATTTTTCTTATCTCAGTCCCGTGAGATAAAATCTTTTTCTTTTTTTTCTTCCCCAGGAAGACCTGGTCAAGATAGCAGCCATAAAAAATGCAGTACAACAAAAAAGTTGTGTCAAAGACACACACGCACACACACACACACAATACAGTAACACAGAGAACACCTGTACAAAGTTAATTAATTCATCCCACAGAACACAGCCTCTGACAAAGGCAATTACACTCTGCAATCACAGCACTCTGTGAACAAGAGATTTAAAACCACCCAGGGACACTGATGCCTCCACTTTCAACCTTTTTTGTAAGTTATTCCACGTTCCGGATGCGTAATAAAAAATAAGGCCGTTAAATTCTCCCCAGGAACAAGTTAATGCATGAACGGCTATCAATCCAATCTTTTCAGCTGAATTATGGCAAAGAGCAAGGGCACTTTTGCTCACAAAGACAGAAAGGTCCAGGGAAGGAATTAAAGAAGTTTTGTTTGAAGAGAGCTTTTAATTCCCCCCCCCCCCAACATCTCATCCAAAATTATGTGGGCATTAATATGGAGTATGGTCCACCCTTTGCTGCTATACCAACCTCCACTCTTCTGGGAAGGCTTTATACTGGATGTTGGAGCATTGTTGCAGGGATTTGCTTCCATTCAGAGAGAAGAGCATTAGTGAGGTCGGGCACTGATTGGGCAATTAGGTCTGGCTCGCAGCTGGCTTTCCAGTTTATCCCAAAAGTGTTGGATGGGGTTGAGGTTATGGGCTCTCTGCAGGCCAGTCAAGTTCTTCCACACCGTTCTTGACAAAACCGTTTCTATATGGACCTCGCTGTCTACCATGGGGCACTGTCATGCTGAAACAGGAAAGGGCCTTCCCCAAACTGTTGGGGAAGCACAGAATCGTCTAGCATGTCATTGTATGCTGTAGCATTAAGATTTTCCTTCACTGGAACTAAGGGGCCTAGACCAAACCATGAAAAACAGGCCCAGACAAAGAGGTGTCCTGATACTTTGGGTCATATAGTGTATCAGTGAATTGTATCTTATTCATTAACTGTATGTAACATCATTCTAACAGTGATTCAATTTCCGATTTGTCTACGGAGAGCAAAGACATGTTCATATCCGAGTAGATGGAAGCAATGCAACTTAACCACCCTTTCAATAAAATCTATCAAATCTATCCACTCATCTTTATAGGAGTGTGATTTCAGTGCAGTATTATTGCTGAGGATTTTTAATGGCTCAAATTTTAACAGTTACAGTATATCAAAATGAGTGGTGTGTGGGCAGTAAATCAGATCCTTTATTTTTTTTTTAAATTAAAAAAACCCATGACATTGGGAAAGGGCCATTCAGCAAGGTGCTTGATAATGCTGAATGATTTATGGCGGGTTTGTATCTTTCAGGTGAATGGCGTGTATATATGGGGTTATGATTTCAATGCTTTTTAATAGAGCCTGCCATACAAAGCAATCACCCAACGTGACCCCCATTAAGAGGATAAAAAGTGTGTGATTTTTATTATTATTATTTATTTTTTTTTTTTTCAGTGCGTATTTTATTAGAGCGTTGCGCACAGTCCCCGACTGAAGTGTTCATGCTACCCTTTTTCAAAGGCCGTGGATAAAAGTGAACTGAAAACGTATTGTGGAAAGTCTACCAAGCCCTGCTTGTCACTCAAAAGAATTGGAGTTGAATGGCGGCTCTGTATCTCTCAAATGAAAATTTGCCCCTCAGGAGCCCAAGGACTTCAGCAATTCATCATACAGTACCTAAAGAGTAGTTTAAGATTGTCACCATCTAGTAAGATAATCAACACATATTTAAGATTTATGTCTGGTCCTTAAGTCCGAGCAATGAGCCATTCACCTTGAACTCCGGCTCCTTTGCCAAAACGGTAAAGAACACTTTTTTTCTTAAGTAATCTTTTTTAAATAAATTCTTATTTTAATATTTCTGAAAGAAAAGAGAAACCTCACTGGATTCAATTGTGTGGTACAAAAGTAATCACGATACAGAAAATGCAAGAACATTTGTAGAGCTACGCAAAAGTTACTGCAGCCTTCATCAACCCTCTAAAGCCAGGAAGAATCGCCAGTTTGATTCCCACAGGGGAAAGATGGTGTACATTTGAAGTAGGCAGTTAACCTAAATTCAGATATAACTGGATCAGATAACAGTCGTAGAAATGGATGAAATGTCTCTCTGTTGTTTTGATCCAGGAAAAAACCCCTGGGGGTTATTTCACGAACCAGGATTACTGAGTTAGCTGGATAACTGCTCGGAGTAAAACCTGGAGTAGCTCTTTTTACTGAAGTCCATGTTCCAGATTTTGGAGGTTTCAGGGTTTTACTCAGTGCAGTTATCCAGCTAACTCAGTAATCCTGCTTCCTGAAACAAGGCCCTGTTGACAAATGTTTATTATTCAGGTTTGTAAATGCAACAAAAAGTAAAAATAAAAAATAAAATCTAAACAATGCATGCCATGCATCTCAGGAAATAATTCAACGTTGTAATAATAAAAATGCAAAGCTTCACACTAATAAAAGTGTCAGAGTTTTACAGTATATATTTTATTCGGCTGAATGTAAATGTGTGAAATTAGAGAAGCAGTAGTTTGAACAAAGCAGCCTCATAAAGGCAGAACAATATTTGTTTACAGAGATGATAAAACTGATTTGTGTGTCCCAACAGACTCCTGCAGTCTATTATAATTTTGATTAGAATATCAGCTTGTTATGATATGGATTCTGGTTTATGAATAACTTTTCTCAATTATATATCAGCAGGTTCTACATGACAAAAAAAAAAAGAAAATTATATTTATATAGTCTCAAACAGAACAATATACTACAACAAGAAATTAAAAGAAGGATTGTAATTTAGATTGATAAAACTTACTAGACAGGCTCTGGTGTGTGGCTGAAGAGAATGGCAGTTTGTCAACAATAAATTCATTATTTTTGTACTGCTATTGCAGAAAAGGTTTTCCCTGTGATTTTTACGGAAAAGTCGGATTTTTCTGTTACTGTTACAGAACAGCACACGCACAACGTCAGCTAGTACGCACAGTGACAGAGTTTAGTATTAATTTTGAGTTTTTATGACAATATTTCCACAGTCACACCTATGAGGCATAGTGTTACACTAATCTCGGGTTTCTATTTTGGAGGGGGCGGGTGCAGCATTTGTCGTTACTTTGCATGTAGGAGGCATTTAGGCATAGCCCTTTTCGAGAAGAAACTATGAATCCCACTGCAAATATAAATGTATTTCAGCAGACAAATAGTTACAAGTTTAAAAAAAAAAAAAAAAAAAGGTAAATGGGGGGTTTAAATTTAAGTTTCAGAGCATCAATCCTGGAATCCAGCCACACAAGGTGACATTTAATTAGCGTGTTTTGTCCAGGGAGAATTGGTTCAGAGTGGGCCTTAAACTCGGTCCTCTTCCATTTGAGTCGGGCCCATCCCCCGAAGCGCTGGACGGATGGCAAACCACCGGCGAAACCAGATGCGGGAGCATACCGTCCTGTCCGCGCGCGCGACGTGACATCAATCATTCAACCCGCCATCTGCCGTCAGTCCGGCCGGTCTTACCGCCGCGGCCAAAAAAAAGAAAGAAAAAAAACGGCTATTCCGCTGCGGGCGGAATGACGGATACATCTCAAAGAAAAGCACGGACGTAACAATTTCTGCCATGTCTTATATAGTTCTCATCCATCAATTAAGACCTTTCCAATAAGCGGGAGACGGACGAGGCCGAACGGCATTACTGTGGGGGAGATGGACCGTCATCCCTCTGATGTTTCCGTGACGACGCCGCGGACCCAGAGTGAGAATAATGAGGCGCCGTATTATTTCTCATAAGCATTTCCTTGTTTCAGCAACAGCGGTGGAGAAACCGCGGGTGATGATGACCATTTCGGCTAATGGAGACAGAGTTTTTCTGTTTAACAGAAAACAAATCACTGTCTGCGGCTGAGAGAATGGGGGGGGGCGACGACAAAAACATCTAGTTCAGCTTTCGCTGTCTAAAAATTTCCATCAGCGGGATAACATTGCAATACCGTCCTGTTATGAATACTGTCGCACTTCAGGGCCCACACAACTTAATAAATAAATAAGGAGTTTTCAGAAAAAAACTATTGTTTTTTAAACATTATTTGATGACTAATTTTCTAAAAAAAATAAAGCTAAATAAAAGTACATTTGACATTTTTTTATTTTATTCACAAATTTTCTCATTTATTCCGAGATCCTCCTAATAGAATATAAATTAAAGTCAAACAGCATGAACGGTAATCACGCCAGAGTTGCATCTTCTCTAACGCAAAGTTTAAATACGCGAGCGAGACGCTGAGTTATGGAAAAGCCTCGCGCTGCGGATTGATTTAGCTCGCTGTTATCCCACCGTATTAAAAATGCATGAATGAATTTACTGCGCTGATATTGGGGATATAGCCCTCATTAATAAATTAATCAGTCGGCTTGTTTTTGGGGGATACGACGGGAGGAGGAAGAGGAATACTGCGGAGCTGTCCACGACTTGCAGCAGCAGGCCTGTTCAGGCTGGTTATATTCGGTAAACTCAAAAGCCAAACAAACTCGTCAAAACGAACAAAACAGAACAGGAGGCTTTTCAAGGACTGCACGCTTGGCTTGCTGCTACACCTTAAGTAAGTGGAGTAAGTGGAGAAAAGGCAAAAAATTGAATGGTGAAGTTGGGCCATTCAACATGAATGCACTCTATCGTAGCATTTAGTACATGTCATGTCACGTTCAAAATCCATACACTATATGAAACATTGATATTGCTAAGTCGGCATAGCACTCTACATTCAAACTAGGAATAAATGATAAGACAAACAATTAACAGAACAAAGAGGTAAAAAGAGGAAAAAGGACTTCCTGATCCCGTTTAGAGAAATTGAGATGAATATGTGTTCGTCTTTATGTCACATCGACATTAGACGTTGCCATTGCACTAGAGAGGGGAGACAGCACAAAGCATTTCTGTCCCTGTCCCCAGGAGATGGTCAAGAATATTCCAGAAGAGATCCATTAGAACAGGTGAGCAGGTCATAGTGCAGACCCCTTCTACACTGATGTTCACTGGCGTTTATATAGATTCAATTATTTGAAATGAGAAAAGCAACTGAAGTACTGGCCAGAAAAGCTGTCCCCTAATCCTTTGCTGTGTTTTGTATTAAGTCTTAGTCTATAACTGCAGCCATTTTGTGAACCTGGTCTTTATCATGAATCGACATCGTGTTGCTCTGGCGTGTCTTAATCGGAGGCAGCTTTACAGACACATGGCAGATCTGGTAACGCAGGTACAGAACGTGTCTGGGAGCGAGGACGGCTGTACCTATAACATTATAGGTCACAGAAAGCACTCAGCGACCGCATCACGCTTTTGTCTGAAGACGAGAACAGGGACTACGCCAGGGTTCGAGAACAACGGGTTTGACTCAGAGAGGACGTGCATTTTTGCCTCACGAAGGACAGGTGCTGCTCATTCAAGGATAAATAGACAGCTTTGAGTCTGCAGTTAAAGACCATGAAAGTTAACCCACACAGCCTGGGAAAAGAAGAGACTTCGGCAGCTACTCGATTAAAGCTGGTTTTTAACCATTGAGTACTGAAATGACAACTGAATGCCAGACCTGGGTCAAATGCGTGTTTGCTTTGGATTCAAATACTTTTCTGTGCTCTGTTGATCTTACCTGCTGTAATTGAGCCTGCCAATATGACCAGAAGGCGGGGTTTGCACTTTTTGAGAGTATTTCATTGGTTCCAATACACCAGACAAGATCAGCAAAGTGTAGAAAAGTATTTGAATCCAAAACAAATACGTATTTGACCCAGGTCTGTTGAATGTCGTAAATGTTAATATGCCACGTTAATTTCTGCTTAGACTGAAGAAAGCCTGAGCAGATCTCTTTGGGAGAAAGCTTGCCATTCTTAAACTGACCGAAAACATATCCAATAGGGCCTTAAATTATATTCATGTAAAAGTAAACACTGCGTTTGAAGGGCAGCCTTTCAGCTCTTCCTTCTTAAAAAAAAAAAAAGAAAAAACGGGAGAAGCTGAAAAAGAAAACTGTTTTCTTGTTGTTTTTTTTTTTGCCCATAGGCAGTATTTTGCAGGCAGAGAAACTAGAGAAAAACAGTGTGCCTGTCAGCAGGTTTCCCTGCAATCGGGATCAATCTGGAGGGCACTGAACTATACACACTTTTAATTGGTTTAATTTGATTGCTAATTGATCAAAAGCGCTGTGTTTAATTGATTGGGTCATTCGGCTTGTTTACGGTGGCAAAGTGCTACTGCTGCATTCTGGATCTCACGCGCGGAACTCCAGCACAGACCAGCACAGACCAGCACAGACCAGTACAGAGCTGCACAGACCAGCACAGACCAGGACAGACCAGCAAAGTCCAGTACAGACCAGCACAGACAAACTGAAACACACCCACACGTCTCACATGCAGAACTCCAACACAGACCAGCACAGACCAGCACAGACCAGCACAGACCAGTGCAGACCAGCACAGACCATACAGACTGACTGAAACACACCCACACCTCTCACATGCAGAACTCCAGCACAGACCAGCACAGACCAGCACAGACCGACTGAAACACACCCACATGCATCACATGTAGACCTCCACCCCCACCCAGCCCCGCCGTTTCTGACTCTATCAAGGGGTGTGTGAGCGAGAGCTCAGGCCTCCGAAGGCACGTGTGATTACAGAAGCCAAAAGCCGCCTCACCACAGCACCGGGGACGCATCGATCCGCCCGCGGCGGTGTCACGCGCCAAGCCAAGAAACCTTTCATGTTACCCCAACTGTAATCTCCTCCTGCACCTCCACCACGGACCACAAAACTACCCACCCCCCCACCTCCCTCACAACCCCCCCCCCCCCCCCTCCCCAGCCCACTCTGTTACATGTTGCGTTTCAACCCGTCAGGACGAAAGAAGAAGGCCGTTTGTAAAGCATTTAGTTAAAAGACAGAAAATCTAATCCAATCTTTTTTTTTTCTTTTAAAATGTTACAACAAGAGAAAGACCCCGATTCAGTCAAACATTCCTCCTTAACTTTGATTGACAAATGCAAGTGACTTTTTGTCTGTCACAGTTTGACAGGCTCAGAGATCAAGCCTGAGCTGCCATCCTGTCTGTGAAGAAGAAAAAAAAAACAATGTTTAAATTGCATTTGTCATATTAAGTCAAAGCTACAGACGAATTTTGATTGAATTCAGGCCAAACGCACTCACTACTTGACAAGGACGTTTTTGTTTCTCATTATACTTGACTTTCTTTGCCATGGAGCACTGCTGAATTTGGTTGCATAAGTGTCCATAAATCATTTCAACCATTCTGGCTCAAGCGTACAGATGGAATATGTGTCTGTTTCCCAGAATCCTCCACTCTTCCAGTGGCTTAATCAAACAAGATCAAACTGAACTCCGTGAACTTCTCTTAGTCGGATATAGTTGTACTGTGCTTTGAAACCGGAAAGCCATCTCATGCCACAAACATTATGAAACGTCCACATTAATTCTAAAGGTCCTCTTGATTTGGGAACACGTCAGCGACTGCCCGTAAATGCTTAGAAAAATGCAAATCGCGGCCAGGATTTAATCAAAATGTACCTTGTAAATGGATAAAAATGAGCCGGGGCACTTCATGAACACAATGACCGTAAACATGAACCCGTCCCCCAGCACAGCCCAGGAACGAGGAGGACCGAGGCACGGGCAGAGGAGGACACAAAAGCGCTAAAGTGGGCCAGTCGGACACAGGAAGCCCTTTAAAGGGGCGCAGTCGCAAATAAAATAAAATAAAATAAAATCTGCGAGCACATGGGTTAGTTCACAGTGTGTGCGAGATGAAGACGGAGAGCCGCTCGTTGTGCTGCAGTGTCCTTGATATGCGGCACTCCCCATCTCAGCACCTCCTAGAATAATTGAGGTGCGATGACTCAAAATGTGTCAGAGCAGGCATGACACCATGACACCACAACGCCACAACGCCCGCTTTCTCCAGCCATCAGTTCCCCACATGCATCTGACAACTGCCCCATCCGACAACTGCCTCAATCCAACAACTGCCCTAATCCGACAACTGCCCCCATCCCACAACTGCACCCATCCTACAACTGCCCCATCCTATAACTGCTCCTGTCAAACAACTGCCCTCATTCGACAACTGCCCTCATCTGACAACTGCACCCATTCTACAACTGACCCATCCTACAACTGCCCCCATCCCACAACTGCCCCCATCCCACAACTGCACCTGTCAAACTACTGCCCTCATTTGACAGGTGCAGTTGTAGGTTCGATTCTGAGGCACTGCCACTGTACCCGTGAGCAAAGTACTTAACCTGAAGTGCTTCAGTATATATTCAGCTGTATAAATGGATACTCAGTAAAATATTCTAAAAAGTTACACAAGTTGCCCTAGATAAGAGCGTCTGCTAAACGCCAGTAATGTAATTTAAAATTGTGCTTACAGCAGAAAAAGAGAACTCAGGCAGTTCATCCACCCAAAAGAGACCAGTACCACCTACAGCATATGATACCACAAGAATATAAACAGAAATTCTAGCTTACAGAGTGTGGTTAGGTTGTTATTTAGATTTTAAATCTGCCGAAGACTTACCTTCCATAAAATTAGCCATAACTGTAACCAGAAACCTATTAAAACATCATTATATATAATTTTTAATAAATCTAAAGTAAAAGGGAACTGAAATCTCAAGTACATTTTACCTCCATTCTTCACCCAACCTTTAATTCTCATCCAAAACCTGTTTTCCCTGAGTTGGCCAAAATGGTATTTCCGGCAGATATATTTAGATCTTTAAAGCACCTCTGCCAAGCTGAGGCATTGTGATCCATATACCATGTAAATATCATTGTTGGTCTGTTGTGTGTATTCAGTGTAATTGGTGTCTCATTGTCACACGAGGCTTGAGAGCACCGGAGTGCAGAATGAGCGCCACGGGTTCAATGCTATCTCTGACTTTCAACAGCCACCAATCTCCGTCCGACCGTTCTAAAGCTCATAATGGCATGATATAGCGGCCATGCGAATACGCAGTGCGAACGCGTCTTCTTAATTCATATGCTAATACAGTGCCTGGGTTTTGTAGCATCCATCAATATGATAATTTTAACATTTTCGCTTTTTATTGCCTTTCCACCTGTACTAGGCACAGGACTCATCTCTGCAGAGAAGAATAGTGAAGGAAAATGCTTCTGAATTTTCTAAGAAGTGTCCCGTACACCTCCCCAAGCTACTACCCCGCCCCTCCCCTCCCCTCCCCCAACTCACCCCCTTCCCTTTTTATGTACAGAAATGTTATAGATAAGCTTACAAATTCTTGGAAATTATTGATGATGAGGAAGTTTTAAAAAATATTTTCATGTTGACTCAGAACCTTTGGGAGAAACCACAGCAGTTATAGCTTTCCATAGTGATAATCTTTGGGAGTGGAAATACGGAATGGTCTGAGCCTGCGAATGTCGGAGCCTGCAGGGAATGGTTCAGAGCCTGCAGGGAATGGGTTCTGAGCCTGCAGGGAATGGGTTACTGCGGAATGGCTGACCCGCGGATGGTTACTGCAGGGAATGGGAATGTCGGAGCCTGCAGGGAATGGGTTCGGAGCCTGCAGGGAATGGGTTCAGAGCCTGCAGGGAATGGGTTCTGAGCCTGCAGGGAATGGGTTCGGAGCCTGCAGGGAATGGGTTCTGAGCCTGCAGGGAATGGGTTCGGAGCCTGCAGGGAATGGGTTCTGAGCCTGCAGGGAATGGGTTCTGAGCCTGCAGGGAATGGGTTCGGAGCCTGCAGGGAATGGGTTCGGAGCCTGCAGGGACGGGAACTGTGGCCGGATATTCACAGCGACTTGCAGCGGCATCGCTGTGACCCCGCGCTCATCTCTGACGCACATCTACTGCTTCAGGAGCCCCGTAACAGCATGGCAACCATGGGCTTTCACCTTCACTGGCAATACATACCCTAAAGAGCAGGTATCTTCAATGTGCAATATAATTACCTGAAGAGTGGAAAAACTCTATTCCTCACTAGTCCTCACTAATACACGCACGCACGCACATTCACCGTGTGCCTACTGACAAGCTGTGAATCAGACCAGGGCTAATTTCTCAGGCATAAGAACTGCACACTAAGCAGTAACTCATATTCTGGAGGACTGTCGCATCCCACAAGCCCCTGTGTCAGCCCCTCCCATCAAGTACTTCACACTTTATGCCCTTCTGACCTTCTTTTAACTTTATTTATTTATTTCAAGAAAGAGCTGGTTTTGCTTTTGTGCCTGCGTCGAACTGGGTCACACGTCTGTTCTTATCTGTCACACCTGGTGTCATCCCTGAATATTGGCTTCAGCCCCCTGTGGAGACGACTTCTTCTCCAGCGGGATGACACCTGTCTGCTCAGGTGAGTTAAAGGCAGCGGATCCTTCCCCTAATGCTTTCAGTGTGGAACGAGGAGGAAAAAAGCTGAGGTTGTTCTCATGAATCTGTACACACAAAACTAGTAACACAATCACCGACTGGTGCAGAACAAATACCACGTCCAATCATTGGTCATGTTATTGGTTTTCCCTGTGCCCTAAAAAGGTTTTGCACGTGCTAAAGGTCAGAGTAAATCATGTGTGTGTGTGTACACTGTGTGTGTGTGTTTGAGTGTGTGTACACTGTGTGTGTGTGTGTGTGTATACAGTAGCTGATCAATGTGTTCACATACAGTTCCTTCCATAAATGTCTGGGACAAAGACATTTTTTTTCTTGATTTGGCTCTGTACTCCACAATTTTGTCTTAATCCCAAACATTATGGAGACCATTGTAAAAGGCCTCGTTCAGATGCTTTTCATCTCTGACATGCACAGGCACTATGAGATCATCATGGCCGCCGTGCCCCTGAGAAGCATCGCAAAGCAGACATAAATAAAGTGCATGCGCTGACATAGCCCAGCAGGGTAAATATAGCTCAAATTACACCTTTCCCTTCCAGTCACATAAACCCCCCCACGGTTCATGCTACCCGCCAAGATACAAGGCGTTGTAACAGAACTGGCAACCCCCATCCCCATTCCCACCCCATGCCCCCCCTTCACAAAACAGAAAAAAAAACAAAAACTGAAAAATGAACACTGTAGGTCTTAAGATTTTTTTCAGAAAACAAATGTTCTGATGGGGGGGAATGATTCATCCAGACAAAGTGCAGAAATGTCCAGTGTGTGTACGGGTGGTGTTAAAGTGCTCACCACACACACCGATTAGTGTTTCCCTCTTTACATTATGCACTGTAGGGTTTTAAGCATGACACAACAATCAACAAGCGCGTTACCCGTGCTGCGCAGAAATATCGGAGCCGAGCCAGACCTGCTAGCGTGCTGGCACAGATTAGCATCGTGATACGCGCGACCTTGAAGCAGACAGGCCACGCTGCCTGTGACCTTGAATACAGACAGACCACGCTGCTCGCGAGCTTGAACGCAGACAGACCACGCTGCTCGCGACCTTGAACGCAGACAGACCATGCTGCTCGCGACCTTGATCGCAGACAGACCACGCTGCTTGAGCTTTTCCACGAGTCAGCTCGCGTGGAATTAGCAGTTCCTCTCACCAACGCTCCTGATGCCTCCATAAAGTTTCACGCTCAAGAACAAAGTCAAAGTCAGTGGATTTTTTAATGCTCCGGCCTTCAAAGTTTTGGCCTTAATATTTACCAAAGAACTGTGCATCTTTTATTTATTTATTTTTCATAGCTGTATACGGGGACCCTGCCTGGGAAATTCTGGGCCCCATGAAAAGATCTCAGTTTAGGCCCCACCACCCGAGGTCACCCCTTCACACCCCACCCCATTCCACCACATCCCAGGCCATCCCACCCCATCCCAATACAATTACTGCAAAGTTTTTGAGGGCCTCTGTCAGTTAGAACCATTGGAATCAATCAAGCTGAAAGCTCCTAGGCCACTCCCCTATGTGTTCTGATTGGCCGTTCTAAACACAGTTACCCAATGGGTGATGTCAAACTGACAAGTGCCTGTTTGTTCTCTTCGGTGTCGCGCCACTGGTGAATTGCGTACAGGGACAGAAGCTCTGCCGCGAAACACTGAATAAAGAAAACATGACCTTTAGCAGTTTACTCAACAATTTGCACAGGATTAGTCAAGCTGAAAGTGTAGAAGAAACACAAAAAGGGCAGCCAAATTATGCTCAATACCACCTGAAAGGGCTCAGGTCATTCCATTTTATTTTATGATTTGTTAAACAATGGAGTAGTCAGATTCAGTTTTTTTTTTTTTTTTTTTTATTAAAAAGGAAAATTATTGATAACACCTTAAAAAAAAAAAAATAGGCAAGAACTAAAAGGATGCAAGTTATGACCTTTAATCTGAAATGGCAAACTAATCCTTTTGTGAAGCAATTACTGTAGTTTAAACTCCCTGGGCTGTTGGCTTTTAGAAACTGTACACTTGTACAATCTTTTAATTTTTTAAAATCCATATATCGACTTTTACCATAACCATTACCATTTACTGACTGCACCACACAGTGCAACTTAACATTCACACATTTACAATTGCGGTCAACTTTTTAGTTAATAAAAATATGACACAGGTGGTCAACATGGAACACCATCCAGTTTTATAAACAAAACAGTTACAGAGCTCAAGAGTTCAAGCTACTCATGTATGTGAATAAAAGCAAATAAAAAGGTGGATCTTAAATTTAAAGTATGGAGTAGTTCATAAAAGACTCAGTTCAGATCGTGGCATGAGACATTGTAAGGAAGTTCATTGGTTGAGAGGATAATCCAATAAACATTTTCTTTCTAACTGAAAAGGTGGCCACTCTTATAGGTCATGCACATTTGGTAGCAAAAAAAAAAATAGTAATTGTCCTTGAAAATGCATTATGTTGCAGAACTGATGCAATGTTATAAGTGCTGACACGAGGTGTTTCCTAATATTGTTTAATAACATAATATGATTTAAGAAGACAATGTCATCATTATATAACATTTCACTCTCTGAGCGTGTCCTTGCGACGTCTTTGATTTCCAGTAGATCAAGTCCCCCGCTTGAATATCGTGCGATTTCCATAGCGACCAAGTCGGGCAAAATTCAGAAGTGACAGAAATGTACCATAATAAGGAAAATTTTGCTGACTACGTGTCAATTATGGCCACTCAGACGTGCGGCTGAATCGCACTTTTCAGAGCAGACTTGTTGTTTTGCCACGCAAGGTTGGAAACACATCGAAATGTTAAATATATTAAGAGGGAGAGGTCACTGACCGACAGCACCAACGGCCAAAGCAGCCGGAAGACCCAATGTAATCAATCAATTAATTATTAATTAGCACTTTCACCCAAGGGTGGTTAGAATGCAAGCATTGCTGGGAATGTGTTCAGGACACAAGCAGCCCTCTGCTCCTTGCAGTAATGTGCTTTAATCATCACAGCGAGTCGATACCTCACTTTAACATCTTATCAGAAAGACGCTTAACTCTTTAAATACAGTGCCCTGGCCCCTAGACCTTTGTTGCCCGCTTAATTCCACGACTGGCCCACCAATCTGTAGCCCTGACTCAGTCACAAGTCCACTTTAATTCAGCAAGCAAGTCCAGATAAAACTACAGAGTCATATGGCAGCCAGTGCTTATGTGCACTATAGTTATATTATCCAAGCGTATCTAGTGTTGGAACATCGTTTCACTGCATTTTCAATCTCCTCAAAGGGAATGAGATGTACACAATCTTGACACCGGTAAACATTAAAAAAACAAACAAACAAACAAACAAAAAACTTATCAAGTAAAGGCTGTATGGGATTTCTCATTTGTCAGATTGTTTTTTTTTTGCCTTGGTCAGTGTTGCCCTTGATGCAGGAAGGTGGTGTATTCATGGATAAGGCGATAAACTGTGGAAACAAACAAACAAAAAAAGCAAAGAAAGATTTAATCATCCCCGTGAAGGAATTTGACCTTTTTAAAGAATCTAAAGACAGTTAAACATGAGGTGAAAACTCTCTTGTTGATTAACCGCACACAATCATTTTACCTTCACAGTTAAGGGGAGGTGCAAACACACCTGATGCAAAAAGGCATCAAAATTCTACTCATACAGCATTTGTCCAATCAAAACACACAGTGTTTTGTTTAGACCATCTTATGGCCTATGCATCACCACAACAAGCCAATCAAATTGCATCATCGCTCAACACCGTACAATCTGCTCGGAGTTTCTTCAGAAACTTTGTTGGACACCATATGATGACATTCAACAATAACACAATGATTTTCTCACTGATTTCCAACATACATACTGGTAGTTTATTTATTGACTTAACGTTATTAACGCTTAGCCACCATAATTGTTACTTGCAGTCATATTTGTTTTTAGTTGTATTATGAACATTTAATTAAACTTCATTCAGTTTAATTAAATATAGAAGGACAGGTTGCCAAATCCAAATTCCACATCTCAATCTGGCAACCGGACAGAAAACACAGTGCTTTGAAGTTGTCCTCTTTCATACTGATGAAAGATTCACATTGTTTCAGCGGTCACATTTTCCTCATTCCAAGTTTTACATATTAAACACAATCCTGCAAAAAGAAAACAAAAAATTAAAACAAAAACAATAAATGAAAGCAATGGCTTTCCCCTGACAAGGTAATCAACAGACAATCTCTGCAAAAAAAATAATTTGGAAATGGACATCTCTGATATATGTATTGCACTAATTTTCAGAAAAATGAAATAGATCCAGCTTTAAATGTTAATGCACCACACATTTTAATGGATCCATGTCCTCATATAAATAAATTGTACCCCTGCATTAGCAATAAGTAATACCCTGAAATTAGGAACTCTGCTGAAAACCACTATCACTGTGGCTTGCCATTAGGAATGAGAAAATGCATGTTTTGGCAGTTTCTAGTTAACAACCAAGTCACAATTATCATTGTCATAATGGTTATTATTACATCAGTTACCATAACATACTTTCTCTAACCCTCAATTTAAGTTCTATTTTTCAGTCATGTCATATCCACCCAGAAATTCATTTTTGTCATCCAAGACGGTTGAAATATATCAAAAATTTAAATACTTAAACATTTTTCTACCCGTCCTCCCTGAGGTTTATGAAAGTTTGCTCTTTGCTTACACTGCACTTAATGAGATACATTGTAGGTGGCTGTTGCTAAAATGATGAAGCAGGTGAGATCCCCCCATCCCCCTCACCGCTTCAGTACATGATCTTGTCATGACAATCGATGCACTTCCCAGTTTTGCCTGCTGGGGGCGACATGCTGGATTGCAGAAACCGGAAATGAAGTAACTCTTGGCTACCGCGGTCTAGGAGCCAAAGCCATAACTTCTCATGCTTCTGCTGTGGCAAAGCGTTACTGCAGAGCCAGAACAGAGAGAAAGGGTGGTAGTTATGCCATGCCATAAACCCAGGAAGTAGAGGAATGAGTAGTACTTTGCTACTACTCAGTCTTCTACTACTGAGTAGTGACTAATTAACTGTAGATTAAACACACTGGATGTGGAAACAGGTTTGCAAGGACAGGCCTACAAGCTCACATATCAGAGTGGACAGTGCTATCATAGCCTTGAAAAAACGGTCTTGATTTGACATGCATCATTAATCTTTTCCGGCTGTCTTATCCAGCTTGTATGAAGCAATTTAATACGCAATAAATAATGTTATGAAGTCATTAGCATTATGCACATATCAGTGCATATACACAGTGTGTATATATCAGTGTACAAACTGTATAAGTGTGTGCGTGCGTGCGTGTATAAACAAATCCTTAAAAGTTTACACATACAGTATTTAGTGTTACTATGCCTCGGTTATGATGATAAACGTTATGCAGTTTTCATACTTTCATCATATCGCCTGTTAATCTTACATGTTAACAAAAACACTTGATAGTCTTTCCGTCCGCAAGTATGCGTGTTTGTAAAGAAAGAGACGGAATTAAAGGTAAGGTTTTGTGGCACCCAGATAATTTCAGGTGCATTGAATTGATGTCCGCGTCTCATAAACATCAGAAGGTAAACAGAGGATTGCTAATGGGAAATGAATCACGCATTTTGCATGATTAAGGACGTCGATAAAACGAAAGCCGAGTGACACCAAAACAGCGAAGCGATTCTGATTGATGTGGCGTCATTTGCGCGTCCTCGCCAGTCGATATATTAATGTGAAATACATTTGCGGAATAACAAATTGTCTTATTATGGACTCATCTGTCAGTTTATCTCCCCCTGCCAATATCAGAGACTAATGGGAATTAGATGCAAGTTTGACTGAAGTTTGGCGGGGGGGGAGGGGGGGGGGGGGCTAATTTATGAACAAAGACAAATAAAATATTCATTTTATGAAGAAGTGGCCCAGGAAAATGAAATGGTGTTTCTCAATATTAACATTTATTTACATGGCAAATCAATTAATTAATACAAACTGCATTCTTCACTCAGCGGTCTGATAGTGTTGATGTAATATTATGCTGCAGTTGAAGGTCACATAAAAATGCGTAAACAATTAAATGACAAGACAGACTGCTGGTCATGGTCAGGTTGCTAGGAGTAACCCCTTCCGTGAATCCCCAGTGCTTACACCTCCAGACCAACGCAGGCCGGTTCTCTGTGTGTTTACACGCTGCTGTAGAGAGCCTGGCATGGATACACCTGGCAAATGAACGGACTTTTGCTCATATGTACCATCGTATAAGGCCCAGATAGCACACATACACATGCATGCATGCATACACACACACAGACGTGCATGCACACGCACACACACATGCACACACGAACACACATACACGCATGCGCGCACACGCACGTCAAAGGTATAAAGCATTTTCTGTTACCGGGGTTTTCCTGTACTTTTGTACTATAAGGGAACTTTCAACAGATTTCTGCCCCAAGTTTATTTTTTACCACACAAAACCTGCCGATTTGCATTTTAGTTTAGTCATAATTAAAATGAAAAAAACACTGGCACTCACAGACAATGCTGGGCCTCACAAAGAAACAGAATTGAAACTGTTGGTCTTTTCAAGGAGGAGACACTTTTACAGCTGTGAAGCTCTGTTATAATGCAAAAGGGATATAACACAAATATATTTGACATTGGGTTTAATTACACACATTCAAACACTACTCTTTTGGGCTGGCACTTAATCCGCTTCTTTCACCCCAGCATTATAACATTTTAAAAATATATATGTGTATTTTTTTAACCCTAATTGAAGCCATAGATACCTTTGAAAACTTCAGTGAACCAATTTAAAATTTATGAAAAACAAGGTAAATATCATGAATAAAATAATACAATTTTTTAAAGAAAAAAAGTGTTCTCGTAGTAAATAAAATGCTATATTGTACATTTAAGGGGTAAAAAAAGGTTGCAGCATAAATAAATGCGGACACTGCTTATACAGGCATACCTACGCACATGCACAACAGGCTCGCACACAAGCACGCGCGCGGGCGTCTGTTCTTCCCTACGCCAGTATGCGTTGCCTTTCAAGACGCACTCCGGAGGAAGTGACACAAACGCAATATCAATGCAAAATGGCTATTTTATCCGCTCGCCACACCGTAAGCCTTTAAAAAAAAAAAAAAATTATTAATCGCCTGCCCAAACTGCTAGAGCTTCAAACGGTCAAATGGACAGGGGCGATCTTGATTATGGGTAATCATAATGTTCTAAACACTATACACATACTCAAATGTCACCTTTCAACGGTGCGACAGCAACAAGACGAATGTGTCTTTTCGGAGAAATATGCAGACGCTGCGACATTTAATTTTCAATATCCTCACCCGCTTCTGAGAACAGTAGACTATCAGGCTATTGATCGGGCCCGTGATATTCTAGATGAAGTCCATTGGCGGCGATCAGGAGCCGCGGAGCCTAGAAACAGGTGGCCACCAGCCCTCCCTTATAGGCTTACACAATAAGAGCGCTCCATAAATCGATCTCAGCTATTCGCAGAGAAAAGAGACGCAAGCTGTGCATCTCCACTCATGGGAAAAATGGCGACTTATTGGATGAGATAAAAACCTACGGCTTTGCAAGCGTGGAAAGTAAACCGAGATTCAGGCGAAAAGCTTTGGGAAAGTAAATTCCTACAACTGTTATGCACAGCTGGATAAACCTGGTGTTCCATTAGATATGATTGTTCAGCATTAGAAAATGTGGTGGAAATAATATATTAACTCTAAAACCTTTAATTTAAGCTCATTTAACCAGTGAAGTATTCTATAGAACAATCCTTACTCTAACTCCACTTCATTTTAAGCGTACTCATTCTGTGTAATATGATGCGCTAGTCAAGTTCAAGAAGCAGAACTCAGAAAGGATTTAAACTCATTTATGCACTGTAAACACACATCCATCATAACATTGTTTAAAAATATATGTGAATTTGTAAATGCATACAGTACTTTTGTTTTAGGTTTCCATGACAACATATTATATTACCATGTAAAGCAGCAAGTTTTAACAAAGGTCCCATCAAAAGAAGTTGGTAAAAATGAAATTTTCAATGCATGACTTAACAATCTTGACTGCTTTGCATACGTAAACATCTAATAAAAGCCAGATTTTGATCAGTCATCTGGCTGCTTGGTGCAGAACATTGGTACAAAACAAACTCCCCAGATTCAAGAGCCAAACCATCAAAATAAACACCACACTGCAAAAACAATCAATATACGCCATCAGACATGAAATAACCTCCTGTCATGGTCACTACAGGCCAGCAAGACCCCGCAACCATTTCTAATCTCACATTTCTAATCCCCTCCGCCCCTCTCCTTTGTCACTCCCCTCCTTCTGTTTCAGTTCGACAGCGTTTTCAATCTGAAACGGTGTTTGGGGCCCTGCGTCGCAGAAGTAGGTTAATAAGATTTATAAAGCAGCACCCTGCACAGGCATGTACCGAGCCCATTCACTCTTCTCTTCTCTAATTAAAAGCTCCGTGTTCCCAGGGATATTTTTCTGAGTTTCTCTTTACCCATAAGGCTTTGGAACAGCAGGCCAGAAGATATTACAAAGACGCCTCAAATTTCTCCTCTCGGTGCAGATATGTCAGACATATTTAAAGTTTTTTTTTTTTTTTTACTTACTTATTTGATAAAAAAGAAAGTGCTGTAGCCTGCTTTCCTGCCCACTCTCCGGAAGTTTCTTTACGTTGCAAATGTAGGTGATTGTGTGCAGTTTAAGCTCTCGTGGGATACCTGCCCACCGGTTAGCTGTGCCGTTAGTTGTGCTGCCTGCCACAGGGACATGCCCCATGCATTGCGTCATTTGTCTTCATTATATTACATTAAACGTTACACTTTGCGTGATATATAAACATTCTCTAGTCCTAATGCATTCATATATCTGACTAAATGCAGAAAACAAAAAGGTTAGAGGAGTAGGGGGAAGCATATCATTTATGAAATTATTTAATCATAGCAATGCACAGGGCCCCCATTGCCTTCTGGGCATTTCACTGTGAATAGCAGTCGCGGAAGTGTCTACCGCGAAGCCATCTGGGCTCTCCTGATGAATTCCACCATTAGAAACATATTACCCAGTTTAGCGGTGATGGAAACAGTGCGGGTTTCCCCGAACTCATTATATTTTGAGTTACGGCGTGTGGTTAAACGTCAGCTCAGAACCCTGAAGCTCGGGAGTTTGATCTGGAATGGGGAGAAAGCGCTACTGTGGCTTGTGTGTGCGAGACCCCGGCAGCACGGGACACTGCTGCCCCAATAATTTAGGGAACGGGGGACACCTCTTCCCTCTTCCTCCCACTGCTGGAGATTAGACTCGTCCTGAGGAAGGAGGAGGATTTGGTGTCCCCTCCTCGAAATCTGTAGTGCTTTCCGAAAACACTGTAGAAGAATGAACCTAGGGTGGTGGTTGTTGGAGGGGGGTGGGGGTGAGGGGGTTGGAGGTTAGCACCACTGCCCCTTTGATTACATTTCCCTTGAATTTTCCCATTTGGGTCTTTACCTCTAAATTTTATCTCACAGAACCGCAGTGCACTACTGTATTTATCTTCGGGTAATTGAAGCGCCTCGTCTGGCCTGGACCAGGGTAATCACTCCCCCCCTCTCCTCCATTGGGCCCCCCTCGGAGGACCCAAAATCAGATTTGCATTCAGAAGCAGGACACATTCACTTTGGCCCGAAAAGCACGGTTCTGTTGTCCCGCCTTGGCACGCGGGACCGACAATCAAATCAGAAGATTAGTCATTTTCTCCGACTACATTCGGCGGATAAATTAATCCTAGGACAAAGGGACAAAGAATGTGTCTTTGAGGGACAGGTTATTGAAATTCTCCTCTGCCAAATTTCTAAGCTGTTTTTTTTTTTTCATTATGAGCTTGGCACCCACTGCACGCAATTCATTTAGAGGTAAGGTGAGCAAATAATATAACATTCAGTTGAAGGATTATTTTGTAAGAATTGTGTATTCAGGGAGAACAGGCGCAGAGCACATTCTGATTTTGTTTGAAGGAAAGCTAAGCAAAGTTAACTCATTTCACATCCTGAATTTGAAATGAAGTCTCAACTATACAAGGCTCCAGGTATGTTATTCATGAGGAGATCTAATATTTTTCTATCTGAAACGAAACTACTATGTGAACAAACTCAAGGGCAAATTTCTATTAATTTGTGCTTTTATCTTACCTAAACAATATACTTAAAAATAATAAAATATATATAATATATGGATTTATTAATATATGGAGTATTTTATTATTCATTATTTTCAAGATCTAGCCTAGGGTCCCATTGAATCATGGACTAGGTCTGCCCACAGCCAACATTTAAAAAACAAAGCTACTGTATGTCCTTGTTTATCAAGAACAGTAAATTAATATCATACTTTGCAAAGAAAACAAAATGGGCAGTCACTTATTCAGTCATGGTTTCAGTATCGTGTAGGTGGAACTCCAGTTGTAGGTCTCCCACCTACACAAGGCAACCCAAACACTGACCTGTAACATGACACTGACTGACGCTTGAAGCAATGCGATTGGTGGAAACTACACTCACGCATTATGACTGTCTTTTCCCAGGGTACCTGGAGAGAGAGCATCTGAGTTCAAGGTTAAAAGGTGCTCCCAATGCAGGTGTTTTTTCTACTACCTTCCATCGCCATCTGGTTACTAATTTTCCGAGAGCGTTTATTGATTTTTCTATGATATTTAAGATCTGTATGTTCTACCTGCTTTGCTTGTATGCTTGTCATGACATAACACCGTACTGCCTCAGTATATAAATAGATAATACGTCATAAAGTAAACAATGTATGCAAATATGATTGTCATATAGCTAGCGAAAAATAAGTTATAAGAATAAATTATATAAAATACAATGAATCAGAACAACACAACAGTTGATAAAACTGATGACAAGCTTGTCAAGTGACTGTGCTGTACTGTATATGACTATGGTATATCACATATCTGAACTAGACTAAGTGAGCCAAATTGTTTTCAGCAATGTAACACTTTATATAAATTGATGTTAAGTTGTAAGTTTACCTTCATAAGGGCATATTCAAAGCATATATATTATGCATTTGATTGACAGCAGCTCAAGTATGTATGATTTATTACAGTACATTATTCACCACTTCTTTCATCAGTGGACTCCTACAGATAATTTCGAGTTTCTTTTACATTCTTTTTCTTCTTCACCTTCCAGATCATCATCATCTGCATGCGCGGTAAATGATTTTTTTTTTTTCCTTTACAAAGAAGTTCATTACTTTTTTTTATGATTGCCCACACAAAGAACGGTGAGCTTTCCCATCGCCACGGCTCCTGTGAGCGCCACACAATCGGTCGCGGGAGAGATTTCAGACAGAAAATCGGATGAATCTTTGCGAAGATGGATTTATGATGGATTACGCCCGTTGTGTTGCCCTGTGTTTGTTGGAGAACGCGGTATATTGGAATATAAAGTGTGTGGCAGTGTGTTAAAAAAAAGACTGGTGGAGGAAGAAAAGAAGAAAAGAACGCCAGCCAGATACTTGCCAGACTTGCAATTCTCTCTCTCTCTCTCTCTCTTTCTGTCTGTCCCCCTTTCTCTCATCTCTGTTTCTCTCTCTTACTATCTCTCTACTCATTCTCTATCAGTGTCTCTCTCCTCTCTCTCTCACACAAACACACACATATACACACACTCACACACTCACTCACAAACGCACTCACACTAACACACACGCACACACAGGAACACAGTGCTGCATGTGTTGTGCTACCCCAAGGACCCAGCCAATAGAAACAGAGTGATGATGTCACTGCCACCCGCGAGGCATCCATGGCGTAACCTTGGCCGCAAACGTCCAGCAACATCTGCCGCTAATGGAGTTCATAATTAATTAATAATTAACTCATCAGGAGAGAAGATGTCCTGTGGAGTCCCCAGCTGTTGAATGACAAATACACTAATGGTGCCCCATACATGACACCTGTGCTGAGTCTGCAGTTTACAAGACTTTGAGTATACTCACTACTCAGTGTAGCTGTAATGTACCTTTCCCTTATCTGCAAGTGGGAAAGCGTTTATAGAAATGTTAGTGTGGTTTTTATTATGGAATAAATAAATAAATAACACACTAATATAACGTCACACGTACTGTAATGTCACACAAATTAATTCTTTAATTTTGGCTATTACTGAACTGGGTAAATTGTGTTTTGTGGAGATCAACATCAGTGTTTGAATTTAAGCAGAAATTAATTACCAATTATAATTTATTTATTTTTTAATCCAAGGCTATGTTTTTTCATCAGTTTCAGGAGCCTCGAGCTTGTGGTTCAGCTCACAGTATTTTACTGATGATTAGAACATAGTAGTATTTCTGAGGCAAAGGACTTCACTGAATTACAAGACACTTATCAGATACCCTTACTCTAACGGGATGCAGTGCTATGAATCGATATCGTGCAGATCCTAATAAAACACACTATAATTTAGTAGGAGCACACAAATTTACATCATCATTAATATAATCCATTTAGGCACAGACGCTTAAAGAATGACCTGTGTGATTTAATGTCATCTCTTTCTAAAATGAGTTGTTTAAAAAAAGAAAAAAAAGCTACGTTTAACCTGTCTGTGGACATGTAAATTAAAAGAAGAACCCACAGATTTCTTCAATACAAAAAAAAAAAAAAAAAAACATGAACACAGGAAAGAAAAAGCAATTAAGCTAATGCAGGTTTGGAGGTCAGAAGGTCGTAGATATTTCCAGATCTGAGCAGTTTACCATCTGGAAAAGACAGGGCGCTCTTGCATAAAGCGTTCTCTGGTTCAGATTTATTATGCTTTTAGCCATGTTATATGCGCTACAATTAGCGCTAGGTGCCAATAAGGCGCTTCCTCAAGGACACGGCCCTCTTGTGCCATCTGTTAGTAACTGCGGTATATTCTGTGCTGTACTCTGGGGGGATGGGGGGATGGGGGGGGATTGGGGCAAGGGGGGGCAGCTATAGCTATGAGCCACATGCCTGCACATGCAAAGAAAAAAAAAAAGAATCTGCATGTGCTATAATAGCCAATGGCAAGGGTGATCTTTTTCGACAGATGAATATGCAAGCACCAGGAAGCCCACACATACACACAAAAATGAGTGTACACACATGCATGCACGTACCCACACATATGCACGCACACACACACACACACACACAGGCACATGTATGCAGGCACGCATGGACACAGACACACGCACACACGGGCACACACACATGCACGCATACATGCACCCACACGCGCATGCATATGCACACACGCACACATGCCCCCACTTGCATACACACACACACATTTACACACACATCCTGCCATAAACCTTTATACCTTTCAAAATGCCTCTCTGAAAATGCAGTCTTTCCATGATTTCCGTCATGTCTACCACCGGGCCTTGTGTGTTTTGTAGTCATCACTGCTCTCGAGCCCCAGGAATGGGCGAGGCAAGCGGGATTAGGTGATTCAGCATCAGCGCGTCTCTTCAAACAATGACTCATCCCGTTTCGATCTCCCCGGCGCTCTGCGCAGCTCGCCGTTCTCCAAAGTAAACAAGGCTAAACTGCAGAGGGCAGCAGTCACATGGAGAAGGATGGGGTTTGGACCCCCCCTTCCCCTCTCCCCTCTCTCCCTGGGGGGTGGGGGGGAGGAGCCGCAGCATCGTTTGCATTTAGAGAACGTGCGAACTGTGGCCAAGCCCTCCCGAGTACTCTCTGAGCTAACCACAGCCTACTTAAAAAGGGCTCGACACCAACAATCATACCAGCGGGGGGTGGGGGGATGGGGGGCTTGGTCCCTCCACCACTGCCATTTTCAAGCTCCAACCCTTTGAAGAGTAGGTTTTCTTGGAATGTTATTTTATTATTTTTTTCAAAAATTCTAAGACAGTCTACTAGAACCAGTAGTAACTGTGACATCAGCATTAGAATGTTCAGTTAAGAATAGTTCCATCACGTACATATTTGTGATCTTACACCTTAATGGGTTACAAAGATTGGACCAATATTTTAAGGTGTCTTGCCTCAGTTTTTGAATTTTCTTTCACATATTTGGTGTTCCTTTCATAAATGGTAAATGGACTGCATTTATATAGCGCTTTTATCCAAAGCGCTTTACAATTGATGCCTCTCATTCGTCAGAGCAGTTAGGGGTTAGGTGTCTTGCTCAAGGACACTTCGACACGCCCAGGGCGGGGTTTGAAACGGCAACCCTCCGACTGCCAGACAATCGGTCTTACCTCCTGAGCTATGTCGCCCCTTTCAGGCTCGACTGTCCTCATCCCCTGTCAGCTGATCTTATGTCTTTAAATTAATGAGTGAGCAGATAAAATGTATGAATGAATGAATCAGATATTCAAGCAATTAATCATCGCGAATGAATCAATCCCTTAGTCTCTTATGATTTATTTGAAGGTCTAAATCTTGATGGGAAATACATCAATGATCACGCTGTCTGGGATTGATGTTTTCTTCCCTAGTGCAGAGCCACAAAGCAGGTTCAATCTAACCACAATGTGCTTTGCCATCTGATTAACATTTTTGTTCATCTCTGAACTCATAACACTGTTTCAATGGAAAAGACAGGCCTTGTTTAATGCTTTCATTTTAAGTTAAATCATATCATAGCTTAAATGTAGGTATCTGTACAAGAAAATTGCCTCAGTGTCTTTCATCTAATCTCTTATGTTTTGCTAAATAACTGTCACCTTTGGAACCTATGTTACACTTTTATCTCTTTTTATAAGAACGCCATTTCCTTTGATGAATGCAGGTATGTGCGCTTTGTGCATTTGGGGAAGCTCGTCGGTCATAAATGTTTTGGAATTATTTTGTAAAATTGGGTCACAGAGAGAGAGGGAGGCTGTGCGACTCTCTTATGCACAAAGGAGCAGGCAAGGTCTCCCTCATCTGTCCCTCCCCCCCCCCCCATTCTCAGAACTTGAATTGCAGATTGTAAAAAGCAAGGGGGTTCGTTTTTTTGTTGGGGGGTGGGGGAATTTGAATTTTCAGACGAATTGTCCGGAAATGACTTCAGAACCTTACTGCGGCGTGCTATAAAACAACGACCCCAGGAAGTACACGCAGCTGAGTTCGTTCTTTTTGTTTTCAAAAGCCATTTAAAACATGATCCTCACAGGAGATCTTGGGGTGGGAGTGCTGGGGTGTATTTTTATACCTCTAAGCGCAAGGTCAGAAGCTTTAAGATCTTCGAATCGGTTTTTTAAAAAAAATACGCATCTGACACTGCGGTTCTGGCCGCAGCTGTTCTCTGATACAAATGGGTGCATCTCCGAAACCCGCTCTGCTCCATTGGCTGGAAAGAGGCCCAATGTGGTGCCCGTGTGGTCCACGCCTGACTGTCCGTCACTCCTCCTCCAGAGCCCTCTCTCTCTCCCTCAAAAAAAATAAATAAAATAAAAAAACAAAATAAATAGAAATGGATGTGGTGACGGATGTGGTGTGGCCGTAGGGGTCGGGTCGCACGACGCGGGAGAGATGACGCTCGCTTCCTCAAAGCGGAGAGTGATGTCACTGCAAAAGGCCTCGTGATTCGCACCGGTGAGCTCAGTCGTCGATGAGGTCACACGCTTCCAGGCATTACATCTCATCGGGGACCGACCCAGGGGTCCTTCGCCATCTCACTAAATTCTCCAGTCGGTAACGCCTGTCACATTTTCCAGGTCATATAACCGCTCTGTTTCCCTTTCTGGGAGGTCCGATTTACTCTTAGCTCTCCCCATGCTTCTGCCTGACATAGCGCTTAGCAATACGCACAGAAGCTTCTCTCATATCAATGACACAATACATAAATATTTGCGAGATGTACTCAGCGTTTGTTCATGATTGGGTGGCACTGTCCAATCACAGGAAAAGTTACGTTTTCTCAAACAAAATGGCAGGAAACTGGGTAACAATGAGGACAGGAAATGTGTTGCAAACACAGTTAGGTAATATTAATTCTAAAAGTTGCTCTCAAGGGCCTTTATTGTAAATGCTATAGATACAGTACCTGCTCCACATTACCACAGAACCTACCGCCCACCATCCAAAAAACTATAAGGTGCTTTTTAAGGATAACTGTCACAAAGACACTTTACTGGAAATGCCTGAGAAGCCAGTATAAAACATAAACGCAGAAGAAGATTCCCAGAAAATCATGTAAGTCCCCTTCCCCCAAAATGAATTCCACTGCATATTACAGCAGCTCTGCGTTTTCCCAAAATTACAGCACGTGGTCTGATGAAGCATAACCTGGCAACAGATCTCACATTTTACTGCAGATCTCGAAGGAGACTCAATCAGGCTTACTCACAAAGTACAAGTGTAACTGTCATAACTGCCTCTGCTCGTACAGCTCTGGCTCACCTCCAAGCCTGACTCAGTTTCATAAATACTGTTTATTTAAGTGATACATGGTCCCCATGTAAAAAGGAGATAAATGAACTGATTAATGCAGTTCATTAATTGAGTACTCTCCACCATGGTTTTTGCAGCATTCTATTTTCTGCACTCAAGGAAGGTCAGCCGTAGCGTTACACCGACCGCAGCCTCACAGCCCAAGATTGTATACAACAACAAAGATAATGGGCACGAATGACGCAAAGGGAAACTGAGTCGTTTGTCTGCAAGATTGACCGGTGAAAGAAAACTAAAAAAAAAAAAATGGTGTCGACAAAATGGGGAAATCAATGCGAATCGCTTCGGCGAGAACAAAATGAGAATCAAAAATGACATGTTATGCTTCATGCCTTCGGATGGGAAACGAACGATTAAAGTGGAGGATGGCGTCCATCGCAACGTGATGAATTTTCCCCAACAGGAAAAAAAAAATGCTTTTAGCAATCAATAGATGTAGAATGGCCAGATAAGCAGACTTGGTCCTTGAAATTCTGTCGCATGAGAAACAAAATAATCAGTATTCCACAACGGTATTTTCTTTTTGCAGGAAGGCAACTTTAAATATCCATTAGTCTGAAAAAAAAATCTTCTGGAAGCACTTTAAAAGCAATGCATGGGCATGATTTTGGAAAGCATTAACAATACATTGCAACAATACACTGAAGGTGCCATCATATTTGAATTTTCTCATGTACGGTAAAGTTTACAACCTTATTCTTTTGCTAGATATATTTTGGTAGAAAGAAACCAATAAAGAAAAAAAAATGATGGAAAACAATAGGTCCACTAAAGTTGCTAATGTATGCTACTAAATGCGCAGTGATTGTGCATAGCTTCCGCTATCAAACTAATGCAAAATAAAACCACTTGATTGATTGGGCCATTTCTCTATTCTGCTCCATTCATACAGAGCCTGAAGTGGGAACACTGAGAGAATAACAGACCAAGTACATCCCCTACGGCTGAAAGGAAAGAGAACATATGTAAAATACATACGAGTGCAAGATAACATTTGAAAATAAATAAATAAATAAAAATGGCCTGGTGTTTAATCTCTCCATCGTCCTGCATTACCCACACCCCGCTCATAGATCTTTCCCAGTTTTTTATTTATTTTTTTTGCATTTTTATACCAAGGTCACCATATTTTTTTTTCTGATATTTACGTCGCTTTTATCGTGCCTGGCTAAATGTCTTTTGCCCTTGGAGAAATACTTACCGTTTGCTGGAAAAGATTAGAGATTTATTTTTATTTTTATTTATTTTTATTTTCGGTGTGAAACTGGAGTGGACCGTTGCAGCTCTGGAGGATTGGTGAGCTTCAAGCAGACGCACAGCTTCACAACGACGGCCACGCCCTCTCATCTCCACACCCGAGAGGAGAGCAAGTTCCAAGTCCGAAGGGTAATTGACTTAAATAACCGTAATGGCTTTTGGCATTTTTGCAGCACAGTCAATTCTGCAGACAATGGTTTGAATCTTTAGGCTCTCAGCTTCATTTAAACATCAAATTGGCCTTTCAGCTATTCAGATTAAAATAAAGATAATTACATTTCGTGCGCAGGACGCATTTTATTAGGAGCATATGCGCGCCGTGGAATTATGCTGTGATTATAAATTGTCGGGACACTCTCATATTTTTACATTCAAACTTTTGGCAGACACTGACAACATATTTTACAATAGTCACTCACAATCAAATTCTTATCGGGGATGAGTATAATCATCAAGCACTGTCTATTGTGTCACACTGTAATGATACTTACAGGGGTGTAGAGATCGTGTTGCCTTTTGTCTGTTGTATCATTCCTGGTAAGAACAGTTCAGGCATATGCTAAATTAAAACTTGAGTTCATTAAACCTCAATCACCTTTGTAAATGAACATTTTTTTTGATACAGATAAAATGTCTTCTTTTCAAAGAGGTGCTGTTTTGACTGCTTGCCACAGACCTGTTGCATCACTGAAACTGGCTTTACAGCGAAGGGGGAGCTCACTTCAGCTACCAAGGCCTAGTGCCCATCTAATTGCTTCACTGCCACCATTTGAGGGAAGGGCTTATGGAGCCAATTAACCCTTTGAAGAGTAAGTTTTTTTTTTTTTTTTTTGGAATGTTGTATTCTAAATTCTAATTCAGTGTTCTAGAACTCCATTGCTTTCAGTCACAAGCAGTGATTGTTACATCAGCATTAGAATGTTCAGCTGAAACATTCCAATCACATACTTGTGACCTCACACCTTAAAGGGGTTAAGCTGGAGGATGATTATGAGAGAGGATGGGAGAGCCAGCTGGGCTGTGTTTGTCTTCAGAGGTCGCCAAGGTTGATCATGTAGTGCCCTTAACAACAGGACTGGTCTTTAACCAATCGTGTTCTATTGATCCGAATCATGAATCATGCATACTCTTCTCTCCCAGGCTCGAATTGTTAGATTATAAAACGGGCGACCGACAGACCAGCATAAGCAGCATAAGAATCCCATTTAGCAAAGAGCAGGAACCTGATGACGTTCTTTGAAACGTAAGTCAGCAACATTCTTCAGTTTCAGTTTGATTGGGTCCACAGAGATACACTTCAGAGCAAACCCAACGTCTGCAGGTCTATCCCACCGATAAATAAAATGACTGAACCTCCTGCTTAAATTCAAACAAGCAAAAAAAAAAAAAAAAAAAAATCAAGTAGAGGGGATCAGGAGTTACAAGCCACAGGACCAAATTGATTAAATGGCACCATCATAGCAAAGGTCACCGCTTGATATTTGCGGAACAGCAGAGGCGAAAGCGCCAAGGCAGAATGGCAGTGGCTGAAGTCACTGACAGGTGTTGTGAGAGCCCCCCCCACCCCCCCCCCCCCCCCGCAGGGGACCCACTGTCACTGTGAAATATGGCGCTGCAGCTGAGGCTCAGCCCACCGGTGCCTGTGCATCTGAACGACCCTCTCTATGTGTTTGCACACCAGTACCACTCTTTACTGCCTCAGGAAATGAGAGGGGAAGTGGAGGTTTTTTTTGTTACAAATAAAAGCCAAAATAAAATAAACTTGTAAAAAAAAAAAAAAAAAAAAACAAAAGGAACGAGAAATACATTTTGAAAATTTTTTTTTTTGATAAGAGCATTATATATGCATACCATATGCGTTTATGCTGTTCTGACTCTCTGAACCAAAGGTGTGCTTCGCCACTGAGGTCCCAGTGCTGAATTTCAGGAGTGAAAACATGTCCCGTTGACATTCTTACCTAACTTCATTTCATCACAACTCTAATGGACAAGGCCGTCCCATTCATCTCAGACAGAAAGCTCAGCTACGGACTGTTACTACTGAATTGGTATTTAGGCTCCATTAGTACGCTATTATACAGAATCGTAATTGTTACACACTATGTCTGTACTGTTCAGTGCACGCATTCATTTTTACCATTGATTTTTTTTTTGTAGTTTGTTCTGTACAGTACCTTGGTGAGGTAACTAGTGTAATTATATACTGAACATTTATTGTTATGATAGCATTGTCAGTTACTCTGGATAAAGCAATGTTTCAAATGAATACTAGCAATAATAATAATAATAATAATAATAATAATAATAATAATAATATGGATTACATTGGCTTACATTTGCAATTAATTAAGGTTGTGTATATTATGAACATGTCTATTTTGCTGATGTCCTTTTGTTTATGAGTCACATGAATTTGTGGGTATGAGGGCAATGTCTTTGCACCTGATGGCTCTTATAATGGTCTGCATTAGACCCTGATATTGGACACCATAAAACTCAGTGGCGAGTGGATGCAATCTTGTTAACATCGATTTCTGTGATGTTAAAAGCTCTCCAAAAATATCGAGGCACAGATGCTTGTGATGGACCCACTGCGGTGATCTCTGTCTGGAAAAAAAAGAAGAGCTTCTCACGCAGAGAGAGAGAGAGAGAGAGAGAGGAGAGAGAGGAGAGAGGGAGATGGAGAGAGAGAGGGAGATGGAGTGAGAGAGAGGAGAGAAGGAGATGGAGAGAGGGAGGAGAGAGCGGGAGATGGAGAGAGATAGAGATACAGAGAGAGAGAGGAGAGAGAGGGAGAGAGAGAGGAGAGAGGGGGAGATGGAGTGAGAGAGAGGAGAGAGAGGGAGATGGAGAGAGAGAGAGGAGAGAAGGAGATGGAGAGAGGGAGGAGAGAGCGGGAGATGGAAAGAGAGAGACAGAGAGAGAGAAAGAGAGAGTGTATTTAATCTGACACCTGCTGCGCCTGTCTAATGTTTCACATAATGCTAAGTGGATCTGTTCAGTTCCCAGAGGATAGCTCACAAAAGAAAGAAGCATGAGAAAACATCCCGTCTTCTGCAAAGCGGGCATATTGTATTTTCTTTCTATTTTCTCATATTATTATTTTTTTTCTGTCTCCCACTCTATTGATTGTAGAACAGTGTCTCTTTCCTGACCTGAAACATTTATCTTTCCAATATTGGCTCTTTTACTAAAAGCAACGCAGGGCTGTCTTACAGTATTAGATTTTATTTTTCTGTCTTTCTTTTTGGCATTGAAATTACCTGACAGATTCAGATCAAGAGGTTTATCCAAAAAAAAAAACACCCTGTAAAAAGAGACTATTTTTAAACATGCACTATCTTTGATTTTTGGGGTTAAGACAGGGTGGAGCACAGCATCTGTTTTCTCACTAGATATGCACAAACTTTTGTTGACACTGCAACTCCCCTGTTTAGCTAATGTTCTCAGTTGTGCTGTTAAATAGCACTAATTTTCTCCATCCTTCGATCCAAAATTACTATCCTCTTCAAATTAGGTTCTTTTAACACCTCCTACCTGTTCAGAGGCACTGCTAGGATTAGAGCAAACAGCATATGGGATAGGTTTAGCCATGTCACATTAGGTGTCAAGCATTTCCCTCTGTTGCTAACATGTTTACGTTTTGGCGTTTCATCACAAAGACAACCACTTTTATTGGAAAACAATAACCTGTGAACCATACTGTTTTTTGTTTGTTTTTTTTTTCCTCACTCTGCTATTATTAAAAGCCATTACTGTGTTTAACATTACTGCCTCTGTTGCATTAGAATCATAAAATCACCTTCCACATAAACTTCTCATAGACCGCACCAAGGGTCATTCACTGAGTGTTAAGCCACCAGTCATTTTACTGAAAGCCCAAGACTCTGCGTCCAAAAAATATACGGATCTAGCAGTTAGAGGGTGGGGCTTGAGTGCTGGGAATGAGAACTGCGATGACCGTCTCTATGGCGATAGGGGGCAGGAGAGATCGGGCTCAAATCGTTCCGAAGATTATTTATCTTTCTCTGTCTCGCGGCAGTCGAGCCTCGTTGTGCTTCAGCTGCCACCCGAGGGATAAAATTTTGAGCGAGCGGGGCCGACTGCGAGGGAAGGGCAGCCGTTTCCGTGGTAATCGATGGTGTGATTGCGGCACGTCGTCCCCCATTTTAGTTTTATCGGACTTGTGGGATGTATATGCGAGGTGTTCGTCCGGCGGAATGTCCACAAAAAAAGAAAAGAAAAGAGGCGACATCACCCCCTGGGGCCTCGGCAAGAGTGTGATTAGCCCCGGTCAGACGCCGTCGGTCCAGAAGCTCGGTAACTTAGACGAAGCCGCACAGAATGGCCACAAGAAGCCTGCTATTCAAAAGCTAGCAGCAGCCGTAGCTCTGTTACAGTTAATTAGCCTAATGGGTTCTCAGAACGCAGCCGAACGGACCGCAGCTGACTGGAAGCCTGCCCTCCCTCAACAGCCGACGGTGTTAAAACCGTTCGGCCTTCGACCGATCGGAGCGCGGTAAAGAATTCATTGTGGTTATTTTTGCCGTCGGTTGCGCGGCACAGCGGGGTGGGCAGGGAGGGGGGGGGGGGTTTTCTCTGGCGTCATCCGTAAAAGTCTTCGCTGTGATGAAGTCGCGAATCACGCCAACGTTTCAGAGGATAGGAATGCAGGGGGATTTTTCACCACCGTTATTGACCTCCGGAGCCAGGAGGCCTTTCCATGGAGATGGATATACTCGGTGCTTTCCGGAAAGAAAGGGAAAATCGAATAGGTGCAAAAAAAAAAAAAAAACACAAGAAAAACGTGAAAAGGTTTTGTCACTACTTGAACGATTTGCCTCGTAGCTTCCGTTTTACGGCGTTATAATTTGTTTTCAAAGTTGATGGGGCCCATTAAGCGGTCGGTATTGATTGACTCGTTGGGCCTGTGGACACGCGGAAGAAAAAGCACCTCCCCCTTCATGACCAAAAAAAAAATAAAAAACACTTTCTCTGTGTCCCGCGTTTACATGCGATGTGCTGGCCCTGGTGCCGACCAGATCAGCACCCCAGAACACAGACACGCACCCCGTTTCCTGTGGCTCCAGTAGTTCAAGGGCAGTGTTCAGAATATCAATGTGCGAAAATGATCTGTGTGCCGCCAGATCTCAGGGTAGGAAACAGCTTTTGCCGAAAAAACTTGGAATGATTCCCTTCCTTGCATAATTCACCGTGGAACAAACACCGGCATAGCCACACACTGTACCTCCTTACATTAAAAGGAAATGACGGATGTCTTTCCTGAATTCGATAGTTCAGAATGGACTGACCCGGGCAGCCATAGTCTTTTAAATTTGATATGTTTTATATTGGGGGAAAATTTGAGTATTTCTTTAATATTTTACAAATAATTAAGAAGGTCAATTAAAGATGACGTTTGAACGTGTAGGATGAATCACACGATGCATTTTAATTTCCTATCACCAGATCTTCATGTTGTGATTTCAAAGTAGAAACGGTCAAAGACTACCGAATTGGGAGTTAATTAATTAGGGACATTAATTTTAATTAATTTACAGCATTTGCTATAATGGACCAGCAGCTGCCAAGGCTTTGAATGAGAGATTATTGAAGCCATTCCTAAATCATTTTGTCTGAGGTCCGGATGCAGCATGAAAAGGCCAGCAAAGAAAATCAGTTAATTCTCCCGACAGAAGGGCAAAATGATGCTTCTCCATCATCTTTAGCATTTAACTCCTGGAACCTCGGTTTGAATCAGAAAACAACTGTGTGAGTCACATGGCATATGTACACTGTGCTTTAAAAAGAAAAAAGAAATCCCTGATGTGATGTCATTTTATCATGGTGCTTTATTTTTCAAATGTTAGACTGTGAGTCATCCATTATGATGTCAGACACTAGGGAAGGTATCTATGAGTATTGCTTCCAGGCAGTGCAACCCACCACGATGACTTCATCCCCAACAAGGGGCTTCAGGTTAAATTTAAAAATTAAACAGCTAATGTCAGCTCATCCTGATGATTTGAGTATCAGAATGCCACATGATAATAATAAAAAAAAAAATTATATTTCACAATAATAAATACCAGTGAAATGTTAAGACAAAAATTATTTGAAATTATTCATAATAAGTCCAATGCTTCTGAACAAGAAAAAAGTAGGAAAATATATTTAATTAATTGAAATATAATTAATATAATTTTCATATAGCAGTCATGAAATATGATACAATTTCTGAGTAAATCAACTTCAGTCTAATTTCAAAAGGGAAATCTCAAGGTAAACCACACAGAGATGTTGAAACCTTGAAAAGTATAAAAACGTGAAATATTCTCATGCTGTGAGAGTGAATTGAGTTCCCCCGTCATCTCTTAGCTTGAGTTTAGTTAGTTTAGCGCTGCCTGAACTGATATTCAAACGGAAGCCTTTTCCCTCTACATCTGGCAACAAGGTTAGAGTTTAGTAAAATATACTACGGTTTTATTCTTTATGAATAGCCTTGAGGAAGGATTGTGAACTTTGATTTATCCCGAGTGAAATAAGTAACCCATATCTTCGATTAACTTTAAAATTGGTTTTTATTAGGAAAGAAAATGAGGATGGGCCAAATTCACACCATTTGGTGAACCTAATAATAATAATAATAATAATATATTGCAGTAGCTCAGACTGTTCTTTGTTTTGGATGCTAGTTGGACATGATGAATGACTGTTTTTTATTTTAGATTAGGAATTTGTTTTGTGATTCAGCTGAATCTTTAGTGCCACTTTTGATATTCTGCAAGTACACCCCAGTACTATACATTTGTAACACAGTGAAAATATATTCTTGGCCCTAAAAAAAAAAAGTAATGAATAAATAAATAAATACATGAAAATAAGAGAAGAGATAAGAGAGCGTGTTTCTGAAAAGAGCGAGAGGGAGTTGGACTCCCAGCCCACCTCTTTCTCCCAACCCCTCGCTGGGGCAACAGGCTGCCAGTTTGGCTGATTCATGCCCCGTGTCAGAACTCCCCACACCGTCGCCCGCCATTCTCCCGGACACGCCCACCATACATAATTCACGATGAACGAGTCGCAGCACCGTATGACAAATCTACGTCGTACAGCGACCAAGAAACGTTTCATCGGCAGTTTCTGGCGTTTTCCACACGTGCGATTCCGATCAGGGGATCAGGGGGGCAGCAGTCACCATGCGGGGGGCCCAGTGTACCTGGGGGGGGCTCCTTAAACGTAATCTTCCCGTGAACAATTCTTGCCTTAATCACAAGACAGATCGTCGGTTGAATTATTTATTTGTTTATTTATTTATTTATTTATTTGCTGTGATTTTGTTTGGGCGAAACCGTCAGACCCCGGAGTGAGGAATTGATCGTAATGAAAATGTAAAGCGAAGAGCCGGCCGGTTCCGCCAACGGATTCGTCAGCCGCCATGACAACGGGGCTGGAATCGACCGCCAAAATATTGACCAAAAAAAAAAAAACATAATAATAATCCCTCAAGGAATGCGCTTCCCCGTCCTCCCCGTCCTCCCCGCCATCCCCATGTGCACCAGGGCCCCCGGCTGCGGGGAGACACAGAGGCTGAAGGAAGATCGTCCTTCATTTCGCAGAGAGCAGAGGCATTGCCGCCTCTTTCTGAGGGCTATTCTGTGGTGGCAGTGTGAGCTGATGCCTGGACTTTTATATCGCACCCTCCCCTGTGCCAGCTCTTAACATGCACAGTGTTTAGGGTCTTGTGCTAGTACTACAGAACCCAAACAAGTAAGTCAAACTTAGATTAAGTTTTTTAGTCTTATATTTAGACAATATTTTTTCTTAATCTTATTTCTATTAATTTCTTTTTGCTAAACAAGGCAGAAAGATTGCCGGTTGGTGAGGCAGTTTTGCTAATTTCAAGATTTGCCAGAGGGATAAAACCGTGAAATAAATATTTCTATTTCTGTTTTTACGTCTTAGCTATAACCTTGGTTTTCGATGTACCACGCTATTTTGAGAACGGAGACAAACAAAAGAGACGATAGATTTAATCACCCTTCAAATAGAGCCTTAAAAATAAACAGCCAGCCCCCGTGCCATCTCTGAAATCCCACGGTGGAATTAATTTGTCTTGTTCAATCATGTCATCATGAAGGACGCTACACCGACAACAGTTTCGTACAGCCGGACTCGCTGAATGTGGAGGTTCGGGTTTATGTCAGTTGCCGGGCTGACCCTTCTGAATTTGATTACAGGGTCAATGTCAGTGCGTCTGGTCAGTGTTATATCCTGCCATTTAAAGGGGTCTGGAGCCTATCCCAGCATGCATTGGGCGAGAGGCAGGAATACCCCCCCGATAGGGCGCCAGTCCATTGCAGGGCACGCACACCATTCACTCACACACTCATACCTACAAGCAATTTAGCCTCCGCAGGTAGGCTAACCTGCCTGTCTTCGGACTGTGGGAGGAAACCGGAATACCTGGAGGAAACCCATGCTTGCACGGGGAGAACATTCAGACTCCACACAGAGAGGCCCCGGCCAAGATTCGAACCCCGGACCGTCTTGCTGTGCCTCCCGGGTGGTTACGCGTTGGATAAATCATAAATGTGCTCATTAAATATAGTTATTTCAGTGATGTGTCTTGTGTGAAATGCCCATGGATTTTTTTTTCTGAGTTATGGTAGTTCTCAAGCGTCTCCAACGATTATCTGACCTTTAGCAAACACAAAACACTTGATTGAATATGCAAAGTTAATGTAAACACACATGGGCTATGATTGATATTTTCGTAGAAAAGGTCTTGGGAGGCCTTTAAACGGCCTTCTAATCCCGATCTGATACGAGACGCTCGCGAAAACATATTTACCCGTGAAACCACGGCAACCGCCTTTTAATTCAGCTCACAGCTCCATCTCAGGTTTCCCAATCAATCGCTTGGTATCACACACTTGTTTCGGTCGGACGTTGATGAATGTTGTTGTCTGCAAATTCGAGTGCCTTTTTATGGATCGCCGCGTATCGCGTTAAAAGATATGGCGCTGGCATTAGCAGAGGCCGATATACCATTTAAGCAACATCAAGGCGACCGAACGCCGCGTGGCATAGAGATGGATGCCAGAGCGGCGTAAGCGTTTGTGCAAATACTGGAGACTGTCACTGGTGAAAAACGATAGAAAAAAAAAAATTGAAATTGAAGTACAAAAGGATAGAATTCAATGTTAATTAGCTCTCTCTGGTTTTTGGTTAGCGAGATACTCACATAAAATCCTTTAAAAAAAAAAAAAATGTAATGTTTCCCCATCACCTCAGCGCGTGTTTCATATTTTGGCCGGCGGGGCACGGTGCGATTAAACTCTGTAAAGAGGAGCAGCAGCTCAGCGGATGACTCCACGCGCTCCAGGAACGCGCCGAACGCGGCGAGAGTCCTCCGTGTGGTATAAAGAGCCGGAAGGTTCTCAAACAGCACGCGGCGTGCCAAGTTTGTTTCACTTTGAAAAATGCTTCTCCGGTTTTTCGAGCTGACCCAGGAAAAGCACCCCCGAGAGACGTTTCCCCGCCCGACGGCAGCGCCGGAAAGACGGCTCGCTGCACGTCGGGGTGGAGGGACGGGCTCCCGGGATTCGAACGCGTCTCTGGCACGAGGTTCAAAATCAAACCGCGGTGGCAGCAGCAGGAGCGGGAGAGAGGCCGATCTGTCCGCCGTAGCCGTCCGCCCTCCATTCAAAATCAAGAGCGGCAGGAGTTTGGCGCAATCATGCCTGATTAACCTTTCCATTGAGCGGGCCTTCGTTTCCTGAGAAACATAGGCTGCTTTTGTATTAACACCCCCCAAAAAAATATATATATTTATATATATAGTTTAAGTCAACATTATCTCTCTGTTTGATGCTTGTAAGATGCTAAATTATTACTCAATAAATAGCTTTTCCTTGAAGAGATGAAATTTCCACCTCACAATAATTTTGAAATGAGATGAACTGGCTCACACTCGTCAGCAATGTTTTGTGGTATTTAGAAAAAAGTAGTAGAAATAAGATTTTTATATCCGAATATTAGACCAAAATTTTTGTTGTGAGATTGACTTTTCTTTTTGCAGTGCAGGGATACATATAAAGTGCGATCTTATCCGCGATTGGTCCGCTGAGCTTCGAGTGACTCCTTGAACTGAAACTGGGGGGTGGGGGGGGGGGGTTGCCCCCCATAAAAGGCATCACTTTATTCAAGAATCCAAACCTAATTACCGAGTGGGGCTGTTAAAAAAAAAAAAAAAAAAAAACTTGCCCACTGGTTATGACCCTGAATAAAACATGAAAGATCGGGCTGAGGACTTTTTTTTACCCAGAAGCCCCGCGGCGACACGGTCTCGTTCGCGGAGGACGTCCTTGCGCGCGAAAGGTCCGCTGACATTATCATAATTGTAATGCGGGGATGGCTTTCCGCCGAAGCCCAGACATCACGGGAGTTTGAGAACTCGGCGGCGCCGACGGCCGGGTCTCACTTCTCAGCCACGCGCGTTAATTCCGCCCTTGTTCGAAACGCTGAGTTTTGTTATCGTCCGCAGAGTTTACTGCCGTTCTGAAAAGCTGCAGGCAGTGAGGATTTGTGACAGGCCTACCGTAAAAAAAACAAAAACAAAAACAAAAAAACATTAATAACGTCTTCTGAGAACTTATGTGGTAAGCATTACAGTACAGTACAGCTCAGTCTACTGTGGACTGTGGAAAACTTGAAAGCAGCGCGCATTTAAATTTCCATATATTTCAACAGACAGCATATCATTGGTGAGCATGACTTTTCACCAGCTCTACAGAAAAGGAGAGGCAGCCATTCATATAAATACTGAATAAAGTGAGTAAAGCCAATGAATATAAAGCATATAGTCTATGCTTAATACAAAATTGCAAACGCAATTTTAGGGATGTCAATGTCCTTGAAAAAGTGTCCACAGCCAGCTTGGAGTTGCTTTACTCCGTATGATCATCATTAATATCACAATGCACATCAGAAAAGAAAGAGGAGTGATTAGTTCCTGAATGTCCCTGTCTCGAGACAGATCATCCTCGTAGTAACTGACTGATTTATGGTTTCTGTGTTGCAAAAGCACCTTCGCTTAACGCGCCAGATCATCTCAAGTGCCACAGAACCGGACTTTGTATTTTGTATCGTTTTTGTGTAAATTTTTTCTGCGATGATATATATTTTTTCCCTCCTCCTCTGCTTTGACAGAGTAAGTCGGGCTCTGAATGGTCTCTCGCAGAACTGACCTCGATAGCAGGACTCCCCGGAGTTCGCTGAGCTTCCGCGTGTGAACGAGGACAGGTACGTGGAGGGTGCAGAAACGCAAGGACGGCCAGTAAACCAACGATAACCGCCGCAGCTCCTCAGCTCGTGGAGGGTGGCGGTGCAGCGTAATGCTCGGCTTAGCTGGGCCTTCAGGTCCTCGTAGGCCCCATCGTCACGTCGAGCACAAGCACTTAAGCTGAACGGAGCTTCAGTAAATATCCGGCTGTATAAATTGATTGAAAAAAATATATATAAAAAAAATAAATAAATAAACAAATGCGGGCTATGTAAGCCATTTTGGATAAGAGCGTCTGCTGAATGCCTAAAAAGAAAAGAAAAAAAGAAATGTGTCTGAAACATCACCGTGGTCACCGACCGCCTCCTTCCCGTCGTACACGCTGTTCCGAACACAGGGTGTCAAACTCCAGGTTCTGGACGGCACCACTGTCTGCAGGTGTTCTGTGGTTTGTTTTCGACTGATACCAGTCGAAGCCTTGCGAAAAAGGCATATGGACCGGTTAGCCGATCAGTGACTTAACCAAATCACCGGTGCTGAGAACACACCATATTTGAGTCACACCACAATATATATTTTTCTCTTTCTTTCATAATTATTTTGCTTTTGCTACACTACTGGTTAGATTTCTCCATTTGTGCATTCTGTGTGCAAAAGGTGTCACACAAATAAAGTTATCATTAAAAACTGGCAGATACCCAGAATCCCCTGGGGCTAGATCGTGATACCTCCCCTCTATAAATGACCAGCAGACAGGTCCTGCATTCCTTCTGTACTCTCTACTTCCTTACTCAAGGATACTACCATATTACCGCTGATGAATATTCACAAAGTCGCCCGGCCCAAGGACAGGAAATCTATCGTCGGCGGTATTGTCCTTGGTCACACCCTTCATGACTATTCATAAGATGGATCAAATTGGAGCATTTCAGCGTCCAGCGGTAGAGAGAGCAGAGTTTCAATGTCAGGAATATGGAGCTAGCCATTTAAAGAAGGCATTTCAGACCTCATCCTTACTAATGTCTTAATGCTTAATCTTAATGCTTAAACTTACCTAACTGATACGACGGATCAACTAGTCATGGTCTTCAATTGGGACCTAGAATCATTTCACAATGTGTTTTAATGCAGAGCAAAGCCCTGCGTCCACACTGGCCCTTCTCAGTTAATATTAGACACCACTGGTCACTCTCTTGGTAGAACGGAGCTCCACCAATCACAGAGCAATTGGAACAATCTTGAAGGTGACTGGTGGATTATCTTCTGGCTATACTTCCAGGAGCCCTTTTTCGCTGATGGGGATACAGCAGGAGGCTAATTCACCAATCACTGTTGGCTTTGCACAGCAACATACTCTGTGATTGGTGGAGAAGAGTCTCTGAGAGAAGAGTGATATCTCTATGTCATTATCCCTGCCATTGATATGCAGCAGTAGAGCTGTCTTAGCCTCAGTCATGTCAGCAGTTGACAAGGGAGTTCAGCTCTGGACCGAACGCAAATATAATAAACTCGGAGATTGAATATATAAACCCTCGTGAAAATGTCTGAATTATGTATTACGCTCATGGTTTTTAAAAGCAGTTGAGTCTAGTCATTCAGGATCAAACAAGGTGACATATATGACAAGACTAGCATAATGAAGTCTTTGCAGATTCAAGGAACTACAGCACCTTTGAGATGTCTTAGTTATTAAAAGGACCCGTGGAGAAATACAAAATATATCTGAAAGACCTGGAGGATCCTGCTAGCTCTTTAGTCTCAAAGCACCGCCAATCACACTCTGTTTATCTGTCCTACTGTTCTCCAGACTCTCTTACAAATCACAACATAGTCTCAACCAACATCACACTCTGTTTATCTGTCCTACTGTTCTCCAAACTCTTACAAATCACAACATAGTCTCAACCATCATCACACTCTGTTTATCTGTCCTCCTGCCCTCAAATATCTCTCTTCCAAATCACACCATAGTCTCAACCATCATCACCACCATCATTCTCTATTTATCTGTCCTTCTGCTCACCAAAATCTCTCTTCCAAACCACACCATTCTGGAATGTTCCATCTCACCTGTTCTTCCAGTTTTGTTCTTTTACAAACTAATTAGCAAGCGACTGGAATAACCCTTAGCAAGAGTCCATGAAGGTAATACTCAAACCTGGCCTTTGGTGTTAGCAGGACTGATGGTTTTCATTCTTCCCCTCCAGATCAGGTGTGTGGGGTCTCTGACACTATTCAGTCAGTCAACTATCAGGTCAAAAATAAAACCAGAAGTACTACTGACCTTGAGGGAAAGTATCTATGATCTAGATCTTCTATCTATGATCTATGATCTAGATTTTGAGACTAAGACTACAGTTTTAAGACATTACATTACATGAAGTCCTGAAACTTTGTTACAGTACACACAATGTAAGCAATACATTGTATGATTTTACTGGGTTCTTGAGATGCTCTGTTAATTGTCCTCAGTTGTGCTTTACACCGATGTGAACACACTCATTGTAAAACCTGCGTATGACTGCTGTCAAGTTGGAAGATAAATGGGTTTTATTATCGGCGAGATGACTCAGGGACCCATGTGGATCATCGTGCCCTTTTTGCGGTGCTTAAAGACGGCGGATTACTGTAGAAATGTGGGTCGCCGCAAAGTGCGAAGAAAAGTTTCCCGTTAAATTCGTGTATTGAAACAGAGGCTGCGTGTAGTAGGCTGCGTTATATCAACACACCTGCAGGCATGACACTTAGATGATGACTCATTTTGAATCCGTCAGCTCGAAGCGCTAATTCCACCATGAAAACTCACCTTTCGGTAAACGCAATCGCTTCTTCACTTGTGCACTAAGCCAAACTGTCAGCAGAAGAAGCGTTATTAAAACTGATCTTGAGATACTCGTGTACAGCGTGTAGTTCATTTTCTTTCACCAGGAGACAAACAGATCGGCACTTCCCGCTTTAAAAAAGGAACAATATTAGACACATCATGCTAGTATTTGATTTTAGGATATATTGCTGAATAAATCATAACGTACAAGCGGTATACTTTTCATAAATAGCGGGAAAATGAAGTTAATTTATTCAAGAAAAAGAAAAAAAAAACAAACGAGAAAAAAATACTTTAAATTACAGTCAGGTTCAGACAAATCGAGAAGGCAGGGAAATTCAAATAAGAGCATCTCGCCTCTCCAGCTTGACTTGTCATATCATGACTGCAGTTTTATCAACGCACTCCTGCGTTTGGAAATGCCTCTGCAGAGTAACCGCTCCACTTCACCTCTCAGACTGGGTGTTCACTCGCCCGCTTGACGGGTCAGCGAGGTTCACATCCTGAGGAATTCAAACGTCCGTTTCAAACTGCCGTTTCTGACTTCAGTGTCTTCCAGCACCATCGCAAAGTGAGGAGGAAGGAAGGTGGAAATAATTCTAGGGGCCCAAAGCTGGAGGGAAGGTGGGGGGTTCCACAAAAAAAAAAAAAGAAAATACAGTAGGATGATGTATAACTTCATTCAATGTTGGTGGGGCCTAATGCGAGATATTTTCATGGGGGCTAAAATCACTGGTGGTGCCCCTGATTGCATTGATAGTCCACAAAAAATACAGTATGATGTATAACTTCATCCCATGGTAGTGGGGTCCAAAATCACTGGTAGTGCCCCTGATGCCAATGCTAGCCGCTTAAACCATTTTTGTAAGCATCTTCTGTCATTAAAATATCTAACACAACCAACCCAAACAATATGAAAGGCGATGGAAAATATGGGATATATTTTTTTCATTTTTATTTTAGAAAAAAACAAGTATGTATGAGACCAGGATGAATTTCTCATTTAATAATTAAAATAAATGTGAAACTTGGGTGAGCTGGTTTACACTTCCAGGGGCCAAACTGTAGTTCTGTATTAGAGGGTAGAATGCCCAGAAGAGACTCTCATCAACACCACTGCTCATGAACACCCTGTTTTGCTGTGCAATGACAACAGTAGGACAGCAAGCAATAGATGTCCAGATGTCACAGTCAAGGAAAAAACTGTTTTTAAGAAAGCAGTATTCCCATGATATGAATCTTGTTTGGATTCATTATTTCCTTGATATGAATCCTGATTTTATTCATTGTTCCCTTGACATGAATCTTGTTGTTTTTGTTGTTGTGGTTGTAGTTGTGGTTCTCACTCTAGCTGTTGTTGTTTCTGTTGTTGTTGTCATTGTCACTGTTGCTGTTTTTGTTGTTTCAGTGGTTGCTGCTGTTGCTGTGATTGTCATTGTCACTGTTGTTGTCATTGCTGCTGTTGTTGTTGTTGTTGTTGCTGTTATTGTTGTTGAGTATTCAAGTGAAAAAGGCCTGTGTCGCAAGGGTTTTCTGTTTTCACGTTTCTGATCTGTTCACAAATATTGCGGTTTTCTTAAAACCGCAAAGCTTTCTTTCTCGATGTTTGTCTGCTGTGGATTCCTTTGTGTTGCTTTTGTGATAGAAAAAGATTGCATCACTTTCCTTTATTAAAATATAAAAGATTTATTGCTGAGCCAGAACTGACATAGCCCAGCCTGCCAACTTCACACTTGGAAAATAGTACTGTCTTTCATGTCTTATTCAAATACACATGGATACACAATGTCTGCTTCAAATAAAGCTAGGTTTTCAGGGCTGGAAGTAGAGTTGAACAATTAAAAGTGCATACATTCTCATAAATTCATTATATTGCTTATAGACGTGATATAAAATTATCAGGTATTTTAGGATGCTCTTCCAAGAATGAACTCCCAAATGAATGGGTGGATTCCGGTATTTATTTGGTAATATTTATTGATATATTTGTTGTGGCACCTTGCAAGGTTGGATGCAGGCCATGTTTCATCCGTTTTATCCATAATGTTCAGCTCAAGGCGATTTCATTCGATTTAACAAGATTTTACCCACGACCTCTCTCTCTTTCTCTCTCTCTCTCTCTCGTAATTACTGAATATCAAGGTGCTCAAAAACAGTTTTGCATTGTCTCACCTACAGTAATGTATGCTGCATACTGTGTGTTTTTTTTATTTAAGTGTGCCAAACGGTGCCAAGGCCTCACATGCACCAACCCAATACTACTCATTGTCCAAACCAGACAGACAGAGAGACAGACACACACACACACACACACACAGTCATAGGAGTATAATCACCCATATCCCAATGAACAGAGAGACAGACAGACACAGACACACACACACACACACACACACACACACACAGCCATAGGAGTATAATCACCCATATCCCAATGAACAGAGAGACAGACAGACACAGACACACAGACACACACACACACACACACACACACACACACACACACAGTCACAGGAGTATAATCACCCATATCCCAATGGAGTCCTGACAGCAAAGCGGTTTTAATACGCAAATCAATTTTGCATTACCTCCTTAAGGCCGCGAATGTGGGATCCATAAAAAATTGATACGCCCGAGCATGCAAATCGGAGCCCCCTCTCGGGTCTGTGTACGGAGGCTAAGCTCTGGAAAGGACAATGTCAAGCAAGGTGGCAGCCTCTGTTTGCTCAGCTTCTCATCTTATGAAAATGTAATTTTGCCTCTCACTCTCTCTCTCTCTCTCTCTCTTCTAGAGGCTCGACTCCGCAACAGGAATTTCAATGGGAGACTTTTACAGAGCTGGTAATGGCCGGACTGGGACTAAGCCAAAATTACACCACTTTTCGGGAACCTGCTATTTCTTATGTTTTTATTTTTTGTTTGTTTTGTCACCCCCCCCCCCCCCCTCCCCCCCACAAGCTATCAAACAATTTATTTATTTTATTATTTATTTAGGCAGAAAGATCATATTTGTAAGAAACAAATGCTACTGGGACTAGCTGTTGAGCTTGCTAATAACTCTTGATAACTATTGTCTACTGCATGTACACACCGGTTTGTTCATCAGCAGAGCCCATTTGATCCAACACAGCAGCATTTTGCACTGTTGGACTCACATGAACACTGTTCATTCGCTATAAAATGAAGTGCACATTATTTTTGGATTGCCCCTGAGTCACCAATGACCATCCACAAAAAAAAAGAAGAGGAAAATGTGTCATTTAATATGATGTCGTTTTTAACGGCGAGTTAATGGCCTTTACTTTAGACCACCAACAGCAAGATTCAACGGCACCTACTCATTACTGCACCAATCATCATTAGCAGTCATCCCTTAAGGTAAATGAGTCAGAGTCATCTCAATACAACAATGGTCATTTAATAATTACTAATCTGATATAATTGCACCTGGATTCATAGAGTGATTACCATGGCATCTGACACACTACCACCCCCCCCCCCCACCCCCACCTCGACTCATGATAATTGGTTATTGGTATGATTACTTTTACCTGTCACCAAATACAATTCATGAAGGGTCATATGGAGCTTTCAGCAATTATTAAGAAAAAAAGAAACATACTCGGTAAAAAAAAAAAAGTCTCCTGACACTAAAAATTGCAAAACGATATTCTCACAGGGCAGAGCCAGAACTGGTGCACGGAGAAAATACATTTCCCACAACGTTTATTACCAGAAACGTTCATTTCAGAGCAACAATAAGGAGTCAAATAGACCCCGTGTGCCAATTTAAAATGTAATAACTGGAAAGCTGCATTCTTACTGTATATGAAACTTATGGTTCTTTTGACTTCTGTGTCCATATTTCTCTAGTTCAATCCTTTCAGTGAGCATTATAATTTACACCAGACAAATTTTGACTGGTGTGGTTTCAGAAAATGAATGACAGCATTTCTTTTTTTTCTTTTTTTTTCGTAAATGATAATTCCTCCTGGCTATTTGTTTGATAAATTAATTGTCTGGGGGCTTCTTTTTTTAACTCTTTAAAAAAAGTTAATGAGGCTGGTGTCCATTTAAAATGTTTTTTTATTTTTTATCCTAAAGGTCCAAGGGAAAGAATAGTATTTTTATTTATTTTTTATTTGCTTTGCACCACCATGTAATTAACCCTGCGAAGAACAGGGCCTTTTTGTTGAGGCTGTTTTGTTTTGGTGAGTGCAGTTCTGCTCTTTCTAAATGGGAGCACCAGAGTGGATGGGCAAACATTCATTTTTGTTAATAAAGTGGAAACTCATTTCTACACTTTCCCATTGATGAATCGGAACAATCTGCGCAATAAAAATAAAGTACCGGTCTCACAGATGTCGTAAATAGCAAGGCTTCAGAAAGGATTCAAGGACTGTTCGGAGCGGTGCAAAAATAAACCTTTCATGTTATTACTGATTTAATGAGACGTGTGAACGAGAACAGAAATGAATACAGAAGAGTAAGAAACTAGGGGGGCAAGGACAGGACGTTTACAAAGTAACACTGATGCTTAGCTGTTCAAAATCCATTCCTTATATGGAGGCTGAACACCGCAAGCAGCTGAATTCTCTGCTATTGGTGCGTCAGTCGGACAACTATTCATAAAAACCCGCCTTCATTCTGGGTTAGACGCATTCAGTATGCTAACCCCATAGTGGCCATCCGTGGAGAGCTATAAGGTCCACCATTTTCTGTTATTTAAAAATGTATTAATTGATTTTTTTTACGTTTAGAAACTGTGACTAATTCAGTTGCAGGAAAGCAAAGGTAGGGTTAACTTTGCAATCAGCTGCTTAATTTTAAAATGGCAAAAAACACTTGACTCGAACCAGTCCATATAAGGCTGACATAACACTGTCATAAACATGACATAAGGGCCGTTACAAGATGGCATTACAGATGATGTCAGCCAATGTCGAATGACATTATGACAGTTTTAAGTCACCTGACATAAGCTGACATCATCCGTTATGCCATCTTGTGATGGCTGTTATGTTGTGTGTGTGACAGTGTTATGTCAGCCTTATGTCAACGGGTTCAAGTAAAGTGTTGCCAAATTAATTTCTGAATGACAAAGAAAGTGAGCTGATCCTGTGAGCTGATCCTGTGGCTCTCCAGTACCAGGGTTAGCCACTCCAGAGCTGGAATGAGTGCACATAGAGAGTCATGTAAAGTTGAGTATAATATGAATATGCGGATTTGAACACCGTGGAGTTAACAGGACTGCACTTTTCTCACATAAAAAGTCAAATAATATCGTCGGATTCGTTCCCGTAAGGACGTCAGCATAATGGTTCTGCGCCCGCTCTCCCTTGAAGGAACGCGAAACCGCGGCTCTTTTATAGTTTCATTTCTGTCTTTACTACAGCACGTTTAGCTGCTCCTTTTTTCACGCTGGTGGAAGTCATTATCCAAAGTCGCTTCTCCACAACCCCCTCGACCCTCCCCCCGCCCCCCCGCCCGATCGTTACGGCGCTGAAAATAACTGCTGGGGTTTCGAGATAACCCTGCCGCTTTCGTGAGTCACAGCTCCAAAGACGAGCTAAAAACTCAGATAGGCTGAAACCCCCCCCCCAAAAAAAAAAAAGAAGAAGAAGAAGACCTAAGGAGGTCATATTATGTACTTCACAGAGGGGGCGGTTGCCATGGCGACGCTAATGCCACTTGATGTAGAAATGGCAGGTGAGGGATGTTCTGCATGTAGACGTGACGCGGGGTGAGCGTGGATCGGCTCACAAAACCGCTTCAATGCGCTGTAAATCAGAACAGCCGCCAAGTAGGACTTAAAGTACAAATATTACAACTTACAATGTTTCCAGCATGTAACGGACGTGTATGCACTTTATGTACACTGTACATTCAAATCCCTTACAGCAGTTAGATATATTATGTCATAAAGTGTCCCGTTACTAATATCTCTAGACCCTCCCATGACCTCATTCTAAGTAAACACCTCCACTTAAAGGATACTTTGTTTCTATAGTATCCTAAAATCACATAGGTGGGTTCTCACAGTTTTTTTTCAACAGGGGTGTGGCATACTATAGTTTTTGCTTTTTGCATTCACTACATCGACCATATGAGGATTGTCCATCATAATATACTAAACACGATCATTCAGGGATAAAGATCCTCTCCTCATACAGTCGGAGAGCTGTTCTCTGATTGGCTGCTTCCATTTCGCCCTGGCAGATTTTGTTGCCGTGTTGCAGTTTCAAGTTGTCTTCTCCTCCACCCAGATTAGAACTGGTCCCACTGACACGCGGCACAAGATGGTGGGTGGGGGTGGGTAGGCGGGAGTCAATTCAATTTAGCTGAATTCAATTGAGATACAGTGTTGTCCTCAGAGATAAACTGACACGTTGAAAGTGGAAATCCAGTCCATCCCCCACCCCCCTCTAATTTATTTTACCGCTCACATTGTTTTGGACCATTGGGTCCGTTCGGTTGCTCAGCGATAAAGACATTTTCATTTGTCGGCTCGATGCTAAGCGGGTTTTACCCGCACTTAAGGGGCGCTAGCCATTAGCATTCCCCTGGAACGGACCCACCACCTCTGCTCAGTCCTCGGAACCTGGGAGGAAGTGATCAAATAGCCCTCGAGCCCCAAAAGACTGACAAGAAAAAAAACAACAAAAAAAAAAAGGCTTCGAAAATAACTGCCATCGTGAGGGAGCAGAAACAAATTTGCCGTTGAAGAAGCCGTTCGCAGCGATGCCGGTAGGTTTTTTTGTCCGGTCGTATCTCATTACAGTGGAGTGTAAAGGGAAAGAGGGTGAACTCTGAGAGGGAACGCTGCACTCGGTGTTTTGACACAGCTACAGCGCAGGCCCAACGCAGAGAGCATCACGCGAGCAATTATCATTTTCGCAGTCCGCAAAAGTCTGTGCTTTTTTTTTTTCTTGTCAAAAACTCATTTCAGACTACCGGCTCGGTAATTAATTCTGCTGTTAGCACTTCAAACCTTCGCGAGAAGTGAGAAGGTGTGCCTTCTTTGCCGCGGACTGCGTGTTACTCCTCCGTAACGATTGGTGTAATTTTAGCACACTGCCCCCCGCCCCCCACCACCCCATCCACCATGATGTTAGCCAATCAGGAGACTTGGTCCAACTTTCTTTAGTTACACCATTTAGCACAACTACTTTACGCCAGAACACTGACAGTTTTAACTCAACTGCACGGCAAATTATTTCTGGTTACTTTCGACAGTCAAAAGTTAATGAGAACAAAAGACTCATTATAGAATGAAAAACCAAAAAATATGACAGATATGAACAAACTTAGTTCAGGGGTTATTCAATGGAAGTTGTGACTTGACTAATTGGTTCAGACAATTCTTCTCGACAAGACACATGCCAGTTTTTCTAAAGCAGGGAATAAGCAGTTTTTTTTTTAGTAAAGAGCAAATAGTTGTAAATCAGTAATTGAAGCACATAAGTAAAATAAATTGTATGTTCTGGATTAAATCAAACTAAATCAGACAGTTAAATTGGCACTGGAGGATTAAAACCATACTTGGGGTTCCATGAGAAGCAATTAATAATTAATTGTAAGGTCCACTGAGTTTGTGTGTACTGCAGACACATCACAGGTAACTTGCTACCTGGGGTACATTTTTCAAATACTTGTTGATGTTCTCCTGAAAGCAGCACAGTCCCTTCACAAGATGAACATGCTAAAAGAACACAACAAAAATAAACTTCTGCTTGCATAGGACATCCTCCGTCATTTCCGCATGACGTTTCCAACCCACGGCAGCAGGGATGTAGCTTCTGGTCACAGCCTGTGGATCACACCGGATGCACTTGACGAACACAGAGGAGAAAAGCTACGGGCAAACGATGACACAACGTTTCATCTCTGTAGCACACATCCACACACACACACACACACACACACACGGCCGCTTCTCTCCATCCAGTCCGCTTCCTCCTATACGTGTTCTCGTCGCACGTCTCATTAGGTCATTAGATCTTTCTGCTTCCTGCGTGTCTTACAGGAACGCCAATTAGCGGAAATAGCGACGCCAATAAAGGCACAGCCCTCACAGGGATGTCTTCACTTAGCCAGCGTGTAGCTGCAGTCAGGTTCGTGATCTCGTGTCAAGCGCCCCCTCGAAACGCTTTTAAATGTCGGCCGTTATTAAAAGTTGGCGGAGAGGATCTTGCGCGGCGGGTCCTGTTGATTGGACGTCGCGTCGGCGCCATCGCGCGCGCGAGGCGCACACACGCCACGCCCTCACGCGTCACGCGCTTATCGAGGCCGAGGACGGAATCGCACGCCATCAGTCTTGGGAGGTCCGAGATGGCAGCTCTAATTTTCAGCAATGCATCAAGCCTTCAGTCCAAAATGGCCTCTCCAAACGTCCTGAAAATATTAGCTTGCCCCGACTGGAAAAAAAAAAAAAACCCAGGCATGATGCCTTTGGAGAAAAATAAATATGGAAGGGGGGTGGCGGCGTTGGGGGGAGGGGGGTGGGTTGGGAGAGGAGGGAGACTAAAAAAAGATGCAAGGGCCCTATCTATGAAATCGCCATTAAATTGTCAGGCTTGATGGATGCTGCCTCCTCCTCGGCATTAACTGGTACATTAGAAGTCATCAATTCTTCAGGAAGTGCTCCGGAGATCGGAAACTTCCCAGGGGGCCTTGCAGCTGAATTGAGCAGGAGGAGGAGGAGGAGGAGGAGGAGCGCGGATCTGGAAACGTGAGAAGGAGAGAGAGGAGGCTGCCGAGCGGGGCTATCGACGGATTCGGGCCTCTCCGCTTTCAAATGGGAGGATGTGCTCCCTGGACCCGATGGCACTGCGCTGCACTACAAACACACACTTAAGCCCACGAGCGCACACACTCTGTCTCTGTCTCTCACACACACACACACTTCAGCCCACGAGCGCACACACTCTATCTCTGTCTCTCACACACACACACTTCAGCTCGCACACTCACACACACTCACACACAGACACACACACACAGACACATGCTCACTTGCAGACACATACACACGCGTGCACACGCACGCACACATGCTCATTCACACACACACACACACGCGCGCAGACACACAGACACACAAATACACACACTCACACTCTAAGCATTTAGCAAGGTACAGTCCAATCCAGGGTGCAAGAAGACACTGCATGATCATTTATTTTGTGTGGCAGAACGGTCATTTTGTCTGCAAGGCACACCGATATCTATCCATAAATTTAGCAATGTAAGGAAATACCAAGAGTTAAAAAGGAAGAAAAAAAAACCCATCTGCTACAGTTAATAAGTGAGTGCTGTCCTAAAAAGACAGATTTATGTACTGATAACAAACACTCTAAAGGTTCTTCTTCGTTTGTATTGATTTTCCCAACCTCTGCATTTCCCAGTTACAGTATGGAGTTGTATCTGCTGAAACAAAACTTCTAAAGTCAACATATCATTATATATTTTCACAATTCATGTTTATTCACCACCGATGATACAGGGACCTTTTATATGTACATACAGTAAGCTTCATAATATTTCAGACAAAGATATATATTTTTTTCTTGATTTGGCTCTGTACTCGACAGTTTTAGATTTGCAACGAAACAATTTGTATGTGGTTAATGTGCACATTCTCAGCTTTTAATTAAGGGTATTATTATACACTTTTGTTTCACCATGTAGAAATGACAGCACTTTTAATACACAGCCCCCTCACTGCATAACATGTGGTGGATGTTTGCAGCTTAAAGACAGACATCGTCCTTATGAAGTAATTCTCTCTCTCTCCATTTGACTCAAACAGGGAGGAATATTCATTATTTATTATTCCATATTTCACTGGCAATTAAACAACAATCACTGCGCACCACACTCTGAGTGAGGCAATTTAAAATTGCTCATGACACCGTATGCCAATTCCTCACCCCCCCCCCCCCTTGCCACCCTCCCCCAACCCACAAGCTTGAAGCACCCAGCATACCAAGGGCACGACAAAGCATCGCATGTGGAAATGAAATGTCCCTAAATGGGGAAAAAAAAATCAATGACATTCCCACTGTTCCTCCCCCAAGTACTCACAGGGAACGGTAATGCAGAGAGCTAAGCCTCGCCCCCCCCCCCCCCAAAAAAAGGGTCACTGCTTCATCCCATCAGCAGATGCCGACGCCATATGGGGTGTCAACAGGGATGTGTGGAGAGAGGACCCTTCAGCAGGTGGAAGAGATGAACAGAGCATCCGCTGCCCTGAATCCTGAAACACAGCAGCATCTGGCAACCACAACATTCTACTGTATCTGCAAGACCAGGAGGCCCATATTATTATTATTATTATAGTAGTAGTAGTAGTAGTAGTAAGTTTCTGGAAACGCACGTGGACACGGGGAATCTACCACTCACAAACGTCACACCCCAAATTTCACAGAAATTTAACAGGTGGGATTTCTTATTTTCCAGAAACTCCTCTTTTCCTGCTAAGCACAATATTATGTCCCATGAGTTCCCCCCCTTCTAGAGCTCAAGCGACACAGCACAGCAGACCACTAGAGCATTCCACAAAATCTTCTTGTGTGGGAATTAGATCCAAAGGAGAAAGGCCAGTTTTCATGCCTGAAAAAGGTATACTGTACATTCAGAATAAGAATATATCTGTATATTATTCAGAAGAAGCATTTTGCATAGCTGTTGGCTGCTCACACACACGCAACTGCACACACACAGACGCACACACGCACACGCACACACACACACACGCACACAGACACACACACACACGCACACACATACACACGCACACGCACACACACACACACACACACACACACACGCACACACACACACACACACACACACATTTAGAGCAGTGCAGGAGAGGAATGTTCGGGATGTTCAGCGCTAACACACACAGAGTCAAGGTCATCGCACCGCCGTGACACACCCCACGCAATTAGGAGGAGGCGTCGAAGCGAGAGGGCTGCGTACTCCCTTCCCCGCTGCTTCACTGCGCCCTTACCCCAACCCCCCACCCCCCAGGTCAGAGCGGAGCAGAGTACCCCCCCCGTTAATGAAGGGATGCCCGAGCTCGCACGCTCCTGTTGGCCAATCAGTCAGTGGCGGTCTAATTAGAAAGAGAGAGCCCCTTATCTGGAGCCCGTAACCAGTTCATTAGGCAAGACAGGGCCACTGAAGAGCCCCCGCCCTAGGGTGGGGGGATTTAGACGGAGAGCCGTGATTTTTAATTTATATATATATTTTTCGAGCAGGTCTCTCTCTAGTTCGCGTAATGCGTGCGGGAGGTGGCACGTCTCTCCCGTCATACATGTTCTACACGTTTCCGTGGACGCGACGCCATTTTGTGCCCGGTGAGCGAGCCGGTGCAGAGCGGTTACAGCGCCGACCAGTTCGCGGGTCGTGCGCTCTCAAATTAGGGCAAAGGGTCCGGATGGAGCCGCTATGTTCCTGCGCGATGTGCCTTCCCCGTACCACCGCCCCGTCCAAAATCATACCAGCATCAAACTTCTGCCGGGGGGAGTGTAGCTGAGTGGCCTTTAATGGCAGTCTTTCCACCGTCCAATGAGGAGCATGCCTTTGTTTCACCTGTCCAATGGGGAGCGTGCCTTTGTTTCACCTGTCCAATGGGGAGCGTGCCTTCGCTACACATTTGAATTCAGAAAGGAGAGCATTTTGAAATTAAAAATAAATAAATAAATACTTCCCATTTCCGGATTTGTATATTTCATGCATATATTTTTTTCATATATTTTTCATTTATATTTAAGTTGTATAATGTTGCATGTTAGTTATCGTCTTTTTTTCCTGGTTTGGGGGATGGGTGGCAAATACATCCTGGCCAAACAGACACGCCCCCTCAGTAATTTTGGGGGGTAATAAAGCGAAAGGCTTTTACCATGTGGATTGGCAACTGAAATCACTGATGCGCAATGATAGAAACTACATTACCCACGTTGTCCTGCAACACTAATTCTGTTCGGACAAGGCTGAAGCAACAATACATTTATGTTACTGATTCAAGACAAGATCATGAATCTGGAAACAGAGACACTGCTCCTAAGCAACCAGGATGGGTCAAATGCAGAGGACACCATTACCCCACGTGGTTCAATAAAGTGTATCTATCCATGTTAGAACTGCTTTGACTGGCCTGATAATCAGAGGTCTTTCGACTTGTGCTTAACATTTCATCTTAAGCACCAGACAGGCTCGTGAGAACATTAATTAGTGTTTTCAAATATTACAAAATTGATTCGCCAACAAAATGTCATGCTGGAGTGCAAGAAAACTTTCAGTGTGAGCCAATACTTGTAAATCAAACTGTCAGACGATCGTTATAGCACCACCTACTGTCCCTACACCGCACACCAGTGGTGGGGCATTGGTCTGAGACTCTACTTGCCAGCAAGGCTTTGTAGTTTTTTTTTTTTTTTGTGAAGTCCATGTGGATTTTACAGTTTTCTTCAAAAGCAGGAGAAAGAAAATAAATCTGTACAAAAAAAGGTTTTAGAAGCTTATTTCTCATTCTAAAATCATTCACATTTGTCATATTAATTGGCCCCTCATGTAGAGGCTAATTAACAGATGGAAATGCATCTGTTTTTTATGCCATATTTCCTAGGTGTACCTTTTGGCTTTGTAGCTCACACTCAGTCTTTTGAAATGACTTAAAAATGCATTTTGTCCCAACATCTTCCACCACCACTGCTTTTCTGACTGTGAGTCACGGTGTGCAAAACGGGCTTTGTGTTCTTCATGCATTAAGATGAATGCTGTGCAGCCAAAGGGCACTTTGACATGATGAAATAAAAACTTTTATTTAGCCCATTAATCCTCCGCGTAACGTGCATCACAAAATAACAGTCTCCTGGCAAGTTGCTTGCCGAGCGTTATTGAGCACCGTCACATGAAAGAGTTGGTTCTTGATGTACCAGGCAATGTATGCTGATGGGACAGCTGAAGTGTTGAGCGCCAGCTAATATACTAATATACTCATACTCAAATACACATACTCATATACACATACTAATATACTTATATTCATATACTGATACTAATATATTCATACTCATATACTGATACTAATATATTCATACTCATATACCAATACTAATATACTCATAAACATATATTAATATACTCATACTCATATACTGATACTAATATAGCCATACTCATATGCACATAATCATATACTGATACTAGTCGTATACTCATATACTGAAGTGAATACACTTATACACACACGACTATACTCACACTATCATGCTTATATACTACACTAATATAGGTACTTACATACTAATCTATTCTTTCAGTTACTCATACACTGATATCCTGATACTCGCATACTCACACTCATACTCTGTCTGAGAGGGAAGCATGCTAACGAAGTTCTCTCGCCTTCAGTTTAACGTCATCGTCTTTTAGAGCCTGCGGTCAGCATTTTCCTTTCTCTTGGTGTCAGGCAAAGTGCGTCACATTAACTTTAAAGCGCACCGAGGGCTGTTCGCTTTGGGAGCAAACCCATTCATAAACATCAGGTTCCTCTCCACCTCTTGCAGATGAAAGAAAGTGGACTATCGATTATCGGACAGACGCAGGTCTAGTTCTCCGACGTCTTTGTCATCAAAAATTTTAAAAAGCACCCATTCCCCCCACTTTCTTTTATTTGAAGAAGGTGGCGATACTTATTGACATTTCATATTTTTGGGCCTGGCACCGCATTCGATTTTTTTTCCCCCTTCTTTATGACGTGCACCCCATTTACTTTTTCAGAACCTTTTTATAAGCGTCTTGCGTGCCCACCTCCCAAAAAATTAGAGGGCATTCGCTTCTGCCAGCAGAAGACCAGACAAGCGGCATTTATCCGAGACGTTAAATGCTTACTGGCTTTCCTGTAAACACGCGTGAGCCGTCGCCGTGCGAATATTTACGGCACACCGCCGTGGGCGTGCGCGACCATAACTTCAGCAAAGGTCACATCCAATGTCCCCTTTACACGTCTCTGTGGAACGCGCACTCTCCGCATGACTGTTCCAGGGGCTTAATGCTTGAATGGATTGCCTTGAGTCCCATGCAGGGGTGTAAAATCATAAAATTCATAACTGCAATAATTATGGGATGTACCCGGCACGTGCACCCGGAGCATGGCGTAATCCCATCATGCCGATTCTGCTTATGCAGGTCTGGCTTTATATCACAGCACGGCGGCCATGATACGACACATTAAACCTTCAATTCCTGTTTAATGTACGACTATATATTTGTACAATTAGCCGTTTTTTACGACACGCCTAAAGGTCATTATATTATCAGGCAAGCCTGCCGACTGAGCACGCCGTTCAATACTATTTCCTGTGGTGGCAGGAAACGGTTAATGCATGGGTTTCTTTACACGTTCAGGTGGTGTGAATATGAACTGGTGGACCTATGTGTGTGTGTGTGTGTGTGTGTGTGTGAGTGCACGTGAATGGGCATTCATGCATGCGTGTGTGTTTAGGATTAACTTATTGCACTTATTTACTCTTACTTAAATTAAATTATCAGTTAAAAGGGTCTCTACAGGCCACGCAGTACTACAGGAGCGGCACAGCACAAGCTAGCGGACAAGCTGCGTCTCTCACAGTCGGTGGCTGCAGCCGGCTCCTCTCCTCTTCATTAGCAGGGTCGCTAATGCCACGGTAACCTGATAAGCCGTAATTAAACCCGCCCGGCGCGCGTGGCGAAGACCGAGACAGATGTGCTCCGTCACTGCGGCTTTTACTTTGCGGCCATTAAGGAGATTCTCCTTCCAATACAAGCACAAGGGGGCGGGGGGGTCACCAGAGATCAAAGTGCAGGCCTTCCCAAGAGGGGGAAAAAAGCACAGGCCCAGGAGACACAGGAAGTCCAGGTAGCGCAGACTTGACTGACAACTTCCTGTCAACTACCCAAAAGAACATTACATTAAGTTATAGAAAGCAAGGACCAAGCTACTCTAATGAGCATTAAAACTGCATTATGTGAACAAGAGCACAGCATTATACACACAAAGAGCCATAGTGTCTAAGAACTCAAAGAAGAGTTAGTGGTGTGAGGTTTGGCACAGCTGGTAGGGCAGCTGACTCTTCAGCCATTTACCAGTCCTGTGCACGATTGGGGATTAGGTCTATCTCCTACCACAGCACCTTCTGAGCTGTGATCATAGCTCTATCTCCTGCCCCCACTGCTTTCTCCCCGCCTGTATAAAGCAAAACCATAAAAATAAAATGGTGGATTGTCAGCGCTCCTTCAAAAAAAAGTTGGACATAATCAGGTGTTAGGGCTGGGCCATATTGATCAGATGACACAGCTTAGTCTTGCTCAAGGGCCCTCAAAAAAAAATCAATGGTTATACTGGTTCTGTACAACGCTACTGGTAACGTCATTCTCAATACCCAGAGCACGTAGCTGCAGAATGACGCTCCAATTCCCCAGAGGATATCAAATCCACAAGTCCAAAATTTTCCAATGATCTTGAAATAGAATAAACAGCCAGTATTGAGATGTTCCAGTGTGTCCATTAAAGCTGGAACAACGTCATTTATAAAGGAAGATCAGTGGGGTGAGGATGAGGACTCATCTTCGTCCAGAAAGCACAACAGAAGAGATTCTGTGACAGTGACGCCCAAAATTCAATAAAAACCATATTTATTTCATAAGACCGATGGACCGAATCCAGACATTATATCAAACACGGCTTTAATTCAGGCCAGTAAAATAAAATCAGATATGTTTTTTAATGGGTGTAATTGGTATTGAGCAATGATATGCACCATCACAAGATTGACAGCAAAGTAAATGAGCTAAATTGGTCAATATTTCACTTTTGCAATAATGTGTTATTGGCTGGTCTGCAATAATGGAAAAAAAAAACTGCAAAAATGTTGCTTATGTACATTTATTTTTTTTAAAGTCTACCTTATACAGTAACTTCACTGAAAATCAAAAGATTCTATGTGCTTTTCCTTGCTTTACAGTTTTTCTCAGCTAATAGAACCCATCTTAAAATGCAAAGCATAGATAGCACAACTTACGTTTTTAATACAGTGAAACCAGAATGCACTGTGTAAATATACAGTCATTTTCTGCAAGCACAGACAGAAGGACTGATGTAGCTATGCATTTGCATGAGGGTTAGATAGCCTGAAGTGGGTTACAAATCAAAATGGATTTCGAATTAGCTTCTGTGTGACCCAAGTTAAAATAAGAGCTTTCCGGAGGTATTTTGACATTCAAATTTTTTCTAATTTCTCTCCTTTACTTCCTACCAAGAAAGCCCCCTATAATGCCTCCAATGCACAAGTGACGGTTGCTGTCTAAATCTCTGGAAATATATTTCAATATGTAATATCAAATGCTTGGAATCACAGGTCTCTACAGTAGCTCTGGAAGCAGTAGAATTTTTTTTTTTAATTCTTTTTTTATTTATAATGTGTGCTATGTGCTTTTAATTGTCATGTCTCATATCATAGCATTGTTTTCTAACACATCTGTGAATGCATTATCATGTTTATAAAAGTATTTAAAGGTGTTTAACCAATTTACAAAAGAACATAATGAAATGTACTGACAGAAATGTCACATTGAAGAAAATAATAAAACTTCTCAGGTTTTTTTGTACTTTAAACATTTTGGGTTTTGGCGAGAGAAAGGTACATTGTATAAATAAATTCAAAGTCTACATTTATTAATAATTATGGCATGGCTTCATCAAAGGCCTTCCTACCGTCTTCCCATCTATAAATATTTGATCACTTTTAAACATTTGGCCTCTACATATTCAGATGGAGTGGAATTCTGCCATCGCCATAGTTACTGTCAGTATCTTGGCAGATACTCAGCAGTTTGTCCACGGTGTGAGACAGTGTTTTCATACCCGAGAGTGTGTATTTATCAACGCACACATTTTGCGGTGTCACGTCCCCCTGAGATTCTCAGAGAACTGTCTGTGCTGTGCTTTTTTTTACATGACAGCAGCACACCTGGATGAGGCAGGAATACTCCGTACCTGGTTGAGCCTCGTCCGAAACTGGTGGTATCACACATAGCTAGAGTTTCCAGATGTTGGATTTGGACCTAAATGTTCAGTTTTGAAATTATTTTCACAAATCTTTCTTGACATTTGAGAGCTAGGCCACTGACTTAGAATTGTGAAAAATCAACCCTGATCTTCAACGGGTTAAGTCAGTCAGTCAGTCAGTCAGTTGGTCAGTCAGTGAAGGACACCTCTAAGAATTTGATTTCATTGGTTGCTTCCACCAGTCACAGCACATTAAAAAAACACTGACACTTGACGCATATTAAACAGCACAGAACTATTCCTACTGAGTGGCAGCTCCACGTTCCAGAGAAAATATTGCTGGAACCTGTAAGGATTAAAGATTCATAGCCAATTTCCATATGCCTTTTTGACATTGACTAATTACAAACATTGATGCAGTCAGAAGATTAATGCCATGACAATTTTTTTTCTTTTTTCTTTTTTTCCGCTGGACTATCGATTTTGGTACATTGTTCTGAAAAACTTGTCTGCATGCTATGTGTCCTTTGCTCAGTGTGCGAGACCAAAAGGGTAAGAAGAAAAAAAGAAAAATCACTCAAAGTGGATTCAGAGACCGTTGCTAGCCAGGTAGGCCTGGTAGTCAATGGACACTAATCACCTCAGATGTGCAGTCAAAGGGATGAACACAACCAGGTTCCAATAAACAGCTTTATTGCTCAATCAAACCGCCACCGCGGTCCTGTGCACATAAAGCACTGTCTGGAATTTTATCGCTTTCCGAAAGTAACCCCCCCCCCCCCCCGCACCCCACCCAAAAAAAAGTTCTGGAACTGGAAGCAATGAGGTGAGTTTGGAGAGGACTGTAATAAACTGTAACAAGCACAGAGCTTTTGGGGCCCAGTCCAAGGCTGTAATTGGCTCAATTATGAGTCTCAGGAAGACCACTGGACGCTGGACAGGGACCCTGGCCAAAAGACCGTTTGGGGTTATGACATCACTGTGGAAGAGCAGCCTGGGCATTCAAGGCTGTGTCTGTAATGGCAGACTCCGCATGGCTGTGTCATCCGTCAAAGCAGCAAATCAGACTGAAGACGGTCACCGCAATCTTCTCTTTCGTCGCCATGCATGAAAATGATGTTTATGGGCTGCGCGTGTCCCTGGAACATGCAGTAATGCGCCACATATCCATTCCACCCCTCACTGCAGTAATCTAGTTACATTCTCAGTGTGTGTATGTATGTCTGTATGTATGTGTAGTAGTTATTAGGAAATGTTTAATGGAGGTGAGTGACAATGTCTACAATAATAATTCCAAACTACACCAAGGCATTGTTGGAAACATACCTGGGTCAAATACGTATTTGTTTTGGATTCAAATACTTTTCTGCGCTTTACTGATCTTGTCTTGTGTATTGGAACCAATGAACTACTCTCAAAAAGTGCAAACCCCACCTTTTGGTCATATTTGCCAGCTCAATTACACCAGGCAAGATCAATAGAGCACAGAAAAGTATTTGAATCCAAAACAAATACCTATTTGACCCAGGTTTCATTGGAAATGCAGAGGACTCTCTAGAATGGCGCTATAAATGAAAATAGCTATCAGGCTGAAGACAGAACAGTCGGCAGGGAAACAGCCACAAGCAAGGTGCTCCGCTTGGACCTCCTCTGGCTCCAGGAGAAGCATCCGTACATCCTCAAAGGTGGGAATACCGCAGGTGGGAATGCCAGAGGCGGGAATACCAGAGGCGGGAATGCTAGAGGCGGGAATTCTGAAGGTGGGAATTCCAGAAACGGGAATACCGAAGGTGAGAATGTCAGAGGCGGGAATACTGAAGGTGGGAATGCTGGAGGCAAGGAAGATGGACCACAGTTTTGATGTTTCTGAAAGGGTGCTGAATTATTTTATGACGTAAACATTGTATCAATGTTGTGAAAAAAGCAGATTTGTCTTCCATCTGAATAAAAAGAAAGTTGTTGTTCAGTTCGTGCTGAATTGAATGTAACTGAGGATAGCTGAGGTAGATATGCACAGCAACAACAAAAAACTAACAGCCAACCAAGGGCAGATTACCATTGTCCTCTTCCTCTTCCTCATCGCCCAGAAAACCTTTCTAATGGTGCTCTGTAGACTTTCCAAAGAGGGCGGATAAATGCCTGATTTCTTATTTTATCAGCGCACAGCAAAATCGATCGATTGCTGATGTCCCCGCAGCAAGCAAGCAAGCAAGCTGGCTACTTCAAAAGTGAGGCTGCGTTTTATTCCTCGTCTAATGAGGCCATTTAAGGCTGGCCATTTCAAAGGAAAATGAAGGCTCTTCAGACAACTGCTCTTCCATGTTTTCCAGGGACGGAAATAAAGCAAAGCACAAATGGTTTAATTGAAATTGCATCTGTTTTCAAGCTATTTTTGTACTTCCTCGCCTGATGAAGGAATTGATTTTGGTTTATTCTGCTTTCTGTCATGCCAGCTGTGTTTTCCAACAGAAATGGCTCCACAGAAAAAAAAGAAGAGAGCCACTTTCATTCCTCACGCTAGTTTAATTTGTTTAGACGTGAAACTCAACAATTCTGCAGGTGCCGTTCACCTCTGCTAAAAATACATTAAACAAATTCAATCAAGTCCAAATGAAGAAAAAGAACGGTTCAACGCACCAAGCATTGTTTTCAGATATACAAACATACTACAGGCCAAACTGCTTACATTGAAACATTAAACATATTCTTCTTCTTTTTATTGTTATGAAGTAGACATAACAAGAATCATACTTCTTGTGATGTCCTTTTTTTCTCATCAGATGCAGCACAATGCAATGTGGCTTAAATTGTATTTTCAAATTGCCCGCCGATGCAACTGGACACAGGATGAAGCAATTGTAGTAACATGTTTTTCACAAAAAGCACAGCACCATTTCAGGAGAAGAGAATCTGCAACCTATTGGCCATTTCTATGCAACCTTCAACAACCAACAAGTGCACTTAACTACCATTTAAGTTCAAATATGTACACAAAGAACGCATAGACATTTTTTAGTTTTCCCCAGACATATTAAAAAGGTCCATGCTGTAATACTGAACAGCACATTCATTTTATATTCACTTTACCTGCACAACCTGTACAAAAAGTAAACAATACGGAGAGCTTTAACATAAAATACTACTACTGCTGCTGCTACTACTACTACTGCTGCCGCTGCTGCTGCTGCTACTACTACTGCTACTGCTGCTGTTCCTGCTGCTGCTGCTACTACTACTACTATTACTAATAATAATAATAATAATAATAATAATAATAATAATAGTCTATATAAGCACAAAGTAACCTCATATTTGACGAATGTGAATAACAAAAAGAGCATTAACTAAAAACCCTAAAATAGCCGCTCTGTCGTTCTCTAAACGAATTTCCGTACAACAACACGCGACCAGTCTGACGCATTGCTGAGTCACAGCGCTATTATCTCAGAACGTGTAAGAGCCAACTCGTGTTTGGAGCTCCTTCATCACAACATAATTAGGCAAGAGTTGGGCATGCTGGTTACTTCCCTTTTCTTTTTTCAAGCTTACGTTCGCCAAACCGAGATACGTCAAAATGCGTGGTTTGCCACTGAGAAGAAAGGACGTGGATTTAAAAGCATCCCCCAGCCCAGCGTGTTTAGGGATTAAGCACGCAGCCCAATGATTATCTGCATGTAAAGCGTGTGCGGTTTCCTTCAGTACGGCGCTTATCGTGCTCGCAACAACTTGGCAGCTGCGCATTGAGAAATTCCGGCAACGTGCTCTGCCACGTCGGGTGCTGTCCTTGGTGCTGAAAAAGTGATCTCGCACAGATCGGACATTACCGCAGAGAAAGGCTAACACGTTGCTAGCGGTTAATATAGTCACAATTAATTTTAAACTGGACTTGTATGTATCCATGTAATATTTGTATTTTACGGTGACTGTAGATTTTGTGACGCTCTTTTCCCTGCTGCAGATATATCGCATATATATACATACTTCGGCCTTTAAGGTATTCCAGTAATACATACATTGAGTCTGTTCAGAAGCTTTCTCACATCTGATACAGTTCGGTGCTCTCAGCTTTGGGGCGGATGAACGCACATGTTTTATTTTTTCCCTAAATAACAAAAATATAGCTACTTGAAATATATAATAATGACCAATAGTCTGAAAACTATTAAAGAAACAACAACAACAACAACACTAATAATAATAATAATAATAATAATAATAAGAATAATAATAACGACTCTCATTACTCAAACATGCTAGATAAATGTCTGAAGTACAACGATGGAGATTGACAAACACTTCTATGATACGTCTAAATATGGACAGAACTTTTTTCTCAGAACTCAGTCAGAATTCTTACAGGGAAAGGTTACAAAGTAAACACAATGACGCAGTTTTCAATATGTTCCTGTTGTTATACGTTGGGTTTTTTAAAGATGTCTTGAGCCAGCGGATAATTTCGTTTCATGAGCAGTCGTCAACATATGCAGCAAACAGCTTTACTCCTATTGTCATTAGGGGAATGAAACTGGCGTAAAAGGGTTCCGAAGGCCCTCCCTTTTTCAAGCTTTTGTTTCTGCCTGAGTTTTGATAAAATATTCCCAAGATCTCCATGGTGGACAATAAAAAATAAAGAATAAAAAATGGCAGACCAATGGAGTCTCGGGTTTCAGAGTAGGGACGTCGCAAGAAGAAATGGTACAGCCAATTGCGTGCAGGGACTCAATTCAACGTGGAAGAGTGAGCTCTCCGTAAGCGTATACTTCCGCGTGCACTGGGCATTCTGAATACCAAGTGCGGAGAGGTATGTTTTTGCTGTGATACGGCTCTATATATCCACAAGCAGGACCACCTTTTTCTGAAAGATAACCTGCTCCTTTCGTTGGTACTGTTCCCAGTTAGTGATGTTGCCTGTTTTTGTTGTGAACCTGTAAAGCGAAAGACACAAGTCGGCTGTGTTTTTGCATTCCTTAATTTAATTTTATTTCTTCAGTTAATTTCCTTTCAGTTTGGTAGCCAATTCGTTTTCTGTTACGGACGCATTTGTGTGCTTTGGCCGTTTCCAAATATTAAATATTTCACCAAATCAACCCTGTTTTTTTATTTATTGCTTTGCTAGTTTTACGTTTAATTCTGATAAAGCGAGATTTCTTTTTAATCTTGCTTTATTGTTTTGCTTTTGTTGAAAGAGTCTAATTTGGTTTACGCTAAGGACGTCTAACTTTCATTAAAGACGGTAAGGGATTTTAAGTTTCTACTTAAAAGCAAGTGAACTGTTGTGATGCTGTTCGGAAAATAGCCTCGGGGGTTTATAATTCTGATACAACATCAGTGGTACTAATGTCTTTCATTTGACAAAATGGCCATATCTCATTATCAGGCTGATCAGTTGGTAACATTATTCGATAGGTTTGCTGGTTCAAATAAAATTCTGTAGGCTATCTTAGAGCAGCACTCGCATGTACTTGTACAGCTGTTATCCATTAACCTGTAGAAAATAAACTGCTAATTATTTGTGTTGCTTAACAATTTAGCTGGAGTATATAACCTATTGGCGCTGTTTGCGAGCATTTGTGCACACTTGAACACAGGAAAAGAAGGATGTCGTCCTAGATTTATAGCATTGCATCTTGATACTTAGGAAATCAGTTCTAGATACGATTGATCACTAATGCGAAAGGCACTGGCGACCGTGTCGTTCTGTCGCCAGTGACACGTCCAATATGAAATGTTGAAATCTGTCGTTTCTTTTCGTCGTTTAATGTTTTTAGAAACCAACTTTGACTCCAACCTTTTCTGGGAGCCGTCAGTGCAAAGTTGATGCCTAAAAACAGGGAAAGTACGCGCGCAGCATCTCTAACAGGTAGCTATAGCTACAGCTACAGCATACCGCAAGATAATAAATCACCGATGCTGGTAGCGCTGGATTCGTTACCGCGGAGCAACGTGCGCCTCTCCCCTCATCTCGATTGTTTGAGGTGGAATAAATTGGTCTGCGTGTTAAATTAACAATCGGTCTATGCGGTAGAACTCTTGTAAACCGAGGTTTTATACATTTTCGTCATTATTAGCGTAACATTTGGACTACAGATGAAAGAAAACACGACGAAGGAAGGACGCTTGCCTGCCTGTTTTGTGAAAGGCGATTCAAGGGGGAATGGCACATTCATACATCTTTAAAAATCCAGCATACAACATCAAGTCCTTATTTTAAGGTTTTCCTTCCATCCGCATTTATGTATCATTTCACGCAAGCTTGTGCTCTACCATAGGACGGGCCTGAGGCCAGTGTTGTTATAACCCCTTGTATTTTTCCCCTAAACTTTTATATGCCTTTTTGCTGTATGGAATACACCTCAGTGTTGCAGCAATGTAGGGCCTTGCATCCACATGATCCTAAAATGGATTTATAGTCCTGTGGGTGTTGCCTTTTAAAATGGACTGTAGTCATACTGTATAGGTTTGGAATGCAGGACAAGAGTGGCTTTGTCTGCGTGAAACAAATCAAACTTTTGATTGTTTGGTTCCGCCTTCACACCCAAAAGGCCTTTACTGGATGTCACCCGCATCCCAGTTAGTCTAAGAACACTGGCACTTTATTAGTTAACCTGTAGATAAATGAAGCACAATGGTATACAGCCTCTACCTGAGAATTTGGTCTCTGCTCAGTATGAGACCGTAAACTGGTAGGCATGGGGTACAGATACAGGACCATTAATTTTGGCAGTACCCCAGTGCTGTATCTGTTCATATTTAGGAAGTAAACTGACAGTCTGTGAAGAAGAAATCTGTGACAGTGATGGACAGCTGGATAATTTGTTCGAGGGAGCACATGACTGAACCACGCTGCTTGCATGGCCCCATCCTCATGTTCACAGCCATTAGCACGTTAGCATGCAGACCATTGTGCTAAATCATCTGCTGCTAACAGTAATGTTTAAAAAAACTGCTGCGCTGTATTTCTAAACAGAGTTAGCTGTGGTGGGTAGGTGTATTTAGCAATTGCATTGACTACCTGGTGCTTGATTTAGAAAACTCAAACTGCAGCTTGAGTGAGCTAGCTTCATAGTTAGGCCATTTTGCCTTGTCATTGAGTTGTGCCACGCATCAGCTAGCACGTTAGCAGGCGGTCTCTTAGCTAGGCTTGCGCTGGTAAAACGCCATTAGCACGTTTGTCGTTATCTCTCCGTCTTGCTTTTGTGCCCTGCAGTTTGTTAGCTTAGCATGCTCGCTACAATGCCGCTACTTAACTGCCTCTTAACTGCCTTGACTTCAGCACTTTATGAGCTTGCACAACACAGACTGATCTGTGACCTTTACTAACGGTGACAAAGTGCTCGGCAGCTAGCCGGCTAGTTCACTTTCACTGATGCTACCCCGTGAAAGGACTGCATGTAAGCATTATCCACTTGGGAACCAGTTTCAATCCTCAGGTCACATTGTGGACGGTGTCTCGCTAGTTATATAGATACTGGAAATAAAGTGGGTGGGGCAAACGACAGTTGAAGTGCCACCAGTGTAACTTGCTAGCTGACACTCTCAATGGATGGGCTTCCCACAAAAGTTAATCTCTCCATCAGAATCTTGCGCACTGGACCTTTTTGGCCCACATTGCATATCTTATATTATAGCAGTATCATGTATTGAGGTTAACTGGATGTGTGTTCAAAAGCAGTGGTGCGGATGGAGGAATACCAAAAGAATTCCAAAGAGCAGATCTTGATGCACTGTGCATCTTTAGTTTGACTCACCCTGTTTATGGTGGGCCTTGAATGCATTTCACAAATCAGTGTGTGAAGGATTTTTGGAGTCTATAAAATCTTGTCTCAAAGGACCATTTCTAGGTCGGATTCCTGAAAAGGATTTTGATAAATCACAACCTGTCCTTTAGGACTCAGATTTGAAGCAGGTTTATTTTGTAAATCATCTTTTTGCAGAAAGTATACCTTTTTTAGGGAAGCATACCCATATAATGTATATTTCCATAAGTGATGAAGCAAGTAACCACACCCCAAACACACACACACAAGCACACCTACACACACACACACACACACACACACCTGCACACATACACACAGACACACACCCACGCACAAGCACACGCAGACATACACACACACGTGCACACCATTCCAAACTTTCTTGGTCATCATGCAACCAATGGAAGGTACGAGTACTAATATTAATTCACTCAGTAAACAGGGAAGAGGAGTTGTCTGTCCTATGATGCAGGCGCGGGGGCAGAAACTCTTAATTATTTAATTAGCCCCGCCCCTTTGCATGATCTGACAGCTTCGGCTTCTGCCTTCCCGATCATCTCAGCTCAGGAAAGACTGCTGAAGGGTTGGTTCTCGCGTCTCCGTATGAAATATTCTCCACGGCGACCCGTTCTCCGAGGGCACCGCCCGGCCGGTGCTCGCCCGCTAATTAGCTAATTGCGTCGGGGGGGGGGGGGTAAACTGGCAGCGAGGCAAACTTCGACGCGCGCCGGGGCTGATGGGAATCGAGCCCGGCAGGCCCCCCCTGCCCCTGCTCCGGGTAATGGAATATGACAAAGACAAACGGAGCGTGCCGTCTGGAGCTCGAGCGAGGCCGCGCGGTCTGGGGGGCGCACGGGTCCGTCTGAAAACAAAGGGATGCTTCAAGGTAGCGCCTTCCCCCCTCTCTTTCTCCCCCTCCTCCCGTCCCCCCCATACTTCTGTTGTGGAGACCCTGAATGCTCTGTGCTGAAAACCCTCTCCCCAGTGCCCCCCACCCCCCCCCCCTCCACCTGCCTTCATAAGGCTGTTTATTATAAAAGTCATTTTTGAAAGTGGGTCGGCCGAGTCTCGGAAGGACGGCAGTTTAGGAAACTGTTTTAGCATAAGCGTCGCTAACAGCCCGGGTGTCACAGCGCCGTTTTCCCAGAAGGAAGATAAAGAACTAAAAAATAAAATAATTAAATGAAGCCCTGCCCTTAAAAGCCAGCGTACCCTGCTTCTGTCAGGGCTGGTCAGACATACTCCAGCCAGCAGACAAAAAAAGTACTTTCTGTGGGCCTGCAGTCACCCCTGCCCCCGCCCCCCCCCCCCCTCCAAACTACCATGGGAAATCTCCCAAACCTGAATTAGAATGTGTGTGTTTAGCGCGCTAAGTCACTCTGAGTAGACCTCCAGGGTGTTTTTTTTTTTTCCCCCCCTGCATATTTTGGCTAAATTGGAGCTCTCTTGAGAGCTGTGAGAGCGAGCATTTAGGCCAGAGGATGAGCGCTCGAGGAGATCTTCACCGGCATCTGGTGCCAGTTCTGATGGCTTGAGGCTTGTGAGAACTTCAGACCCTCAGAGGTGCAAACTAAACAGTCAACCGAACGGGTTAAGAAACCAGATGTAGCGTAGAAGACTTCTATAAAGCTAAGTATTACGGATATAAAAAGGCTAGCAGGAAAAAATGAGTCACACCTTCCATTGATACAAACTAGTGCTATCAAAATAACACAAGGTGCACCTCTAAGCGTTTAGGCAAATAATAGAGTGTGGGAATTTCAACAGCGTTTGTTGTAAAAGAAGGACTTGAATGAAATGAAACTGCATGCACAATAGATTGCAGGGCGCTGAAAAGGAGGTGTATCGTTTGAAAAGAAATGTAGAATAAAGGTCATAAAAATGTTCATATGAGGTCCTGGTCCTGTTGACCACTCCTTCTGTTATTGGGTATTAGCTTATTCCGAGGTTTATAGCTACAAAGAGAAAGGAGCCGGTTCAAAGTAAAGTAACGTGAGTAATTATTTAGTTTTAAAAATGTGAATTCTGAGATCAGGTACAAAAACGTAATCTTCCATTTCTGACATGATATGCACTAGTAGATGATCTACTGTAGGTTTACATATGTAGATAAAGCTGAAGGCTAATCAACCTTCTTTTCTTCTGAATGGCACATTAGCTGTGTGCAAAGATTGCTTTAAAATTATCTGATATAAATTGCTGACCTGCTCTCCCTGCACTGAAGTATGCCCTCTTGTGGTGGGGACAGGCACTGCTTACGTCTTTCAGCCTATAAGAGTGAAAAGCCATGATTTCTTAACAGCACTGAGTGAGACGGGTTCAAATCCCTGCAAATCTGTGCACTGCGATTTCCTCAGAATAACAGTGAAAATTGTTAACTGCACAGTGTGGCTGAATATTTTCAGCTCTGACATAAAATACCATTAAAACGCACATTTTTATCCAACTGTGTGGTAGTTTAATGTGTAGGCCTATTTTATCAATGTCGCCTCATATCGCTGAAAATGGTGGATGTCGTCTGTGCGCTGAATTTGCGCCCGGCCGCTAAAAGAGGTTCGTTGAGCGATGCTTCGCGTGCCGACGCCCGTCTTCATGTGCCGACGCCCCTCGTTCAGCCGCGTGCACCGAGGACCCTGCAGGCCCGTGGCGAGGCCTATTTCAGGACCTTAGCACCTAGGTTCATGTAGCGCCTTTCCTTACACAGGATTAGATACCATGGTGCTCAGTAATGTGACCATTATTGTCCCAGGACATCCATTGCACCTGTTTTGGAAGTCGGTCAGCGACGAGACCTCTCACTTAATTCTCAGAAGCCGCAGTGGCGTGGCTACCGGGTGCAGCCGGGCAGAAAGATCGGAGGCGAGACACGGCGTTTGGGGAACCGTACTGACGGTACGGAACACAAGATCTGGGCTGTATTAAACAGGAAGTGCTGTCAGTACGATCAAAATGATTTGTGCATTTCCATCAGAATTTTACCTTTTAAGACAAGCAGGCCCGTGAAATATTGGTCAGTTTGCTGAGGGTAATGATATTTTTATACGCAGTTTAAAACTTTGACTACAGCAGTGTTTTTCGATGAATAAATGATTATTTGCTAAAAATAGTGAGATAAACATCCATTTATATTAAAAGTCCCTCTTCTCCAAATGTCAAAAAATGGCACCTGCATTTTCATTGCGACTGTTAAAGGATTTGTCCACCTGTTTATGCAATCGGTGGCGTATTTCTTTATTTAAAATAACACCCTTCCTCGACAGTATTATATTTGTGGCGTGCGGTTCACAAATTGACCATCAAAGTTAAATTGCATTTCAAAACCCACAGGTTTCAATATTTAACGAGTAATTAATGCGATTGTGTTTTGAAGAATCCCGCTATGCTTCGCAGTGGGAAATGAAACAGCGCTCGGGTCTTCATTTCTCCGTTTCATTACGAGGCGTTTTAGTCGGAGTGAAATTACCCACGTGCCACACTGGGCGGAGCACACAGGCGTTCGGATCAGTAAGACTCCCTTCGCCGAGTCTCTCTGGCCTTTCACTTAATGAGTACAAACTGGATTATCTCAGAAAAGATGCTTTTAGTGTGCGTGCACACACACACCCACACACACGCACACACACGTGCACGTGAGCACACACACCCATGCAAGCACAAACACACACACACACACACATATGCACGCAAACACACTCACCCGCACACATGCACGGATGCATGTACGTACACACACACACACTCACATGCACACATACGATACATGACCTCTATTGTTTGCATTCACTGGTGATACCGAGGTAGATCACACTGCTGTAAAACATTCACACAGGTTTTCTGCATTATGTTTATTTATTTATTTTTTTTTACTTCTGTATACTGAGTATGTTAAGCTGAAGGTAATGTTAGACTGAGATAATCTTCTCTGGGGACAGACTGCTGTGGACCAATTTAAACGGCATGTACAGTAACTCAGTTTTAATTCTCTACTCGCATATAGTGGAAACATGTACCAGCAAAACAAACAAGAAAAGGAAGTTCAATAATGTCTCATTAGGAAAAGAGAAGATGAAAATCAGGCAATGTTATCTACCTTGGTATCACCAGGGAATGCAAACAAGAGTGGGGCTGCCCAGCCCTGTTCCTGGAGATCTGCAGTCCTGCAGGTTTTCAAATGGTAAATGGACTGCATTTATATAGCGCTTTTATCCAAAGCGCTTTACAATTGATGCCTCTCATTCGCCAGAGCAGTTAGGGGTTAGGTGTCTTGCTCAAGGACACTTCGACACGCCCAGAGCGGGGTTTGAACCGGCAACCCTCCGACTGCCAGACAATCGGTCTTACCTCCTGAGCTATGTCGCCCAAGCCTAACTCCACTCCAAGCCTATTTCACTCCAAGCCTAACAAAGCACACCTCATTCACCGGCTAGAGCAGGGCTGCTCAACCCTGTTCTTGGAGATCCCCCATCCCGTAGGTTTTCACTCCAACCCTAACAAAGCGCTTCTACTTCTCGAGGAATTGGCGTTGTGGCGAGGAACTGGCCAATCTGCGTTGTGTTGAATTTATTAACATTATACAGAAGCCGGTTCAGTCACGCAATTTAAAATTAATTCAATTATATCCACACAGTCATCACATGGGGTAATTATGATTTTCCATAATGAAGGAATAAAGATACAGGCATATTTCCCATAAAAATTAGCACTCGGACGTGAAAAAACCACAGACATGAATAAGTGTAGGATTAAAACTCACGCAGCCATACTGTTTAAAACAGATTCCTCTAGCATGCCACACACCCATTCCTCAGGCACCCTATTAATTTGCTCTGAAGATCATTATGGGCTTCTGCAAGCTGGGCAATGGGTTTATTTTGTTATTGCTGCTTTCCAGTTGCCAAGGGCCGGATCACTCAGTTCAGCTGCCAACTGGAAGCAGTAGAAGGATATGACTCACTGACTGTGCATCAAGCCATGCCCCCTGCTGGCCATTGCTAGAAGAGCACTTTGGTGACCCTGCAGTTGGCCAACAGGAATTAAGTACAAAATTAGCAGGGCCAGACCGGGACAGAACGCAGAGGCACACGGGGCTATAAAAATCAAATCACATATTTTTACAAAAAAATGTTTTTGTTTTTTTTAAATTCTTTTTAAAAAATATTCTTTTCTCCCCAAATTTGGAATGCCTAATCTTCATCACATGCACCTCTGGTTGCTGCCGTCAGACCAGAAGGGTCCACACTACATTGTCCGTCCGCCAAAATGCACGCAGCTGTCTGACTCCTCTCCGCTTCGCCACCAACCAGAATTTACGGCACCGCTGGACTCTGAGTACATGTTCTCCGATGGCCAGAGGGGGCGCTGTTCCTTCCTTTTTCAGCCAGGTGCAGGAGCAGAACAGAGCACATAGCTGCTCTATGCGTATCCATCTTTTTAACCGGTACCATGCAGAATATTCTTTTAGAATAACTGTGATATTACAAATCAAAATTCTCAAAAATACACATGGAATATTTAGCTTATTTTTATACCTGAATGTGAAAGCAGACAAGGGGGTTTATTATTGGAATATTTAATCTTGGGCGCCTCAGAATCTAGAAATTGACAAATTTATTTGATTTGCAAGTTTCTGAATGTTCCCTGGCAGTGGCTCACCAGGACGCAGAGCTTCGGAGAGCAATTTGTTGAATCGCTGCTCTGCTACACAGTGCTTTTCAACTTCTGATTAATTAGCATCTTTTTGTAGACCACTTTACTGAGTCTGAAAGCCTCTATATTTGTCCTGTCATTGGACAGCCAAGTGGAAAGAAGTGACACCGCATCTGACATCATCATTTTTTTTTTTTTTTTTTAAATCCCTTTTGCTACTGACAAAAGCCCTGAGTGGTCGTGAGACGTGCTAATGCTTTAGTGGTTCCTGCCTGGGAGGGTTTGGCCTTGAGGGTCTTTTTTTTTGTTGGTGTGAATCAGAGTAGCGTTTTCCCTTCCCAGAGTTCAAGAGTTCATCGCAGTTTCGCAGCCAGCTGTAATCCATCCTCAATCAGAGCCCGCTAACGCGGCGGTGTTCAGATAGCCGCGCCAGGTCTAGATTTATATTCCTTTCGCTTGTTCTACCTGTTCTTTTAAGACCTTTCGAGTTGGCATGGAGATCTCCCTGCGGGGAATTCGACCCGTTTTCTCTCTGCGCGGAAAATTAAGTAGCAGAACAGCTTTACTCGTGTCTCTTTATTAGTTTTCTTTGTTCCCTCTGCTCGCTGTGTGGGAGTTTTGAGCAATCAACATGTATAGACTTTCAATAGTGAAAATCAGATCCTGAAGTCTATGTGCTGTACCTTTATACTGATGTTCTGCATGCTCGCCCCCTCACGTATCGCTGGAATTCTGCCACTTCTCTGTATGACAGGCACTGTGAATTTAACCCTGAAAGTCTCCCGCAGAACTTTAGAATGACTGCCTTATTTGAAAAAGAACATTTGCAGTGGTGAGGGGTAGTTTATAAAAAAAATTAATGTAGGGAATTTGTGGGCATTTTAAATCCGTTTTTACACTTAATTTGATTTGGTTTCTCCTTTATTATCAGAATATCACCTTCACTTTCCTCGTTACCTGTCACCTTGGCGGTTGTTAAATGGAATAAGGAAGCAGGGGCGGTTGCTCCGGTGGAAATTTCAGCAGTAATTCTATTTAGGAGCGCAGGAAGGGCTGAGAAGGATGTTTTGCTTCCGTTGGTGCCGCTAATGCAGTTCAGACTGAACAAGGTGCACATGTGATGATGCAAGGGTGTAACACGACTGGAGGACGCTGTTGATTTCAGTTCAGCTGAACGTATTGTTTATCCGCGGTAGGCTGTCCGTAGCTACAGCACAGCAGGTTTCGAAGTGATGCAGCATTCTACTGTATTACAAGCCGTATTACAAGCGTCATACACGCTGTGGATTTAAGAAACCTTTTTTTTTTTTTTTTGCACTGCTACTGCTGTCATTGTGAGGTTGCGATTGTAGCTGTCCTATCAGTTCAGGGCTGGGCATTCAGAGCGGCCATTTTGTCTGAGTCAATCAGTCTCTGGTCATTCCAAATCAGGGATAAAAAGGGGGAAAAGCATGAAAAGGAATGATTGGAGTGAAGACGAGAAGCCGTTCCAGGTCCTCAGGACTAGGGGTACCCCACTCCAAACCTGGACTAAAACAGCAGGGTACCCCACCCCAAACTCAGACTAAAACAGCTGGGGTACCCCACCCCACACCCGGATTAAGACAGCAGACTCAGGTGAAGCAAGGTCTGAAACACAGTCAGGCTTTACCTCACTTTCCCCACAGAGTAGGGGTACTCAGATCTGGCCCTGAAGGCCTGCAGTACAGTCGGGTTTCATTCTTCCCCTCTAATCAGGACTGGTTAAATCCTGGGACAGCAGGTGAGCTAAACCTCTGGCCAATCAGCAGCGTTAATTGATCAATTAAAACTTCAAAAGAAAGGTCACACACCCTTTGCTCCAATACAGTTTTTTAATTGCCAACATTTCGCATTTCGGGAGCCAAAACGTCCGTTTGCGATTAAAAAACTGCGTTGGAGGGAAGAGTGTGCGATATTTTTTTTTGAAGTTTTACTTTCAAGTCCCTTGCAAGGTCAGCATGCTTGCCAAACAAGGTGTGTGTTTTTCTTTTTCCACTTTGGATTAATCGACCGGTTCCCTATCGGGCAGACAAGAAAAGCAGCAGTACTGCAGCAGGCCTCCGGGGGGCAGACCTGAGCATCCCCGCCATCGACCTCCATCTCTGCACTAAATGAACCGCGTGGCGACGCAGGAGACTCACGCCGTCGTGTAAGGGGCGGAGGATGGGGGGGGCGGCTGGGGGCCAGCTGGGGGCGGCTGCGGGTTCGAACGTAGCAGCCAGTGCAGAGAGCCGCAGAGAGCTGATGTGCTTTAGTGAGTCTTAAAAGGGGACCTCGCTCTGTGGGATGAAACGTAGGTAGACCGTCTCCGCAGCCGATGAAACGGCTCGTACCCTTAACCCGAGGTTGCCCTCCCGTTTCTGAAACGCGTGTGTGTAACCGGGGAAACGAGGCGCTGTGGAACCACCGGCGGCGGGCCGGAGGCAGCCGCGGAAACCCAAATAATTTACCGGGCCAGAGGTGCAGAGAGACCTGCCAAGATTCCCCGCGCCAGTCTCTGTGTGCTTGGATAAAATGCTGGATCCTGTTCACAGTAGGGGAAGTGGGCCAGTGCGTGTTGCTTCCAGAGTCGTTTTGCGAATAGGAAATGGGGTGTACTCTTGAGTTTACAAAAATATTGTATATAGGCGCTGGCTTTAAAATGATTTCTACAAGTGCGTGTGAGTGTGTTTGTGTTTGGGCGTTACCCTGAGATGTATAAATGCCTGAGGACTTCAGATTACAACTTGCGTACTGAACAGCCCAAAGTTTGCCAAACCAGAGCAATCGCTCTGTACGGATCAGCATAAATGGGCAGCTCCATAAAATTGGCCAAATATAAGAACATAAGAAATGTACACATACATAATATTTTGTGAAATGTCATTTATGGTATTGTTAAGTGGCAATAATTGCGTAAATTTCTCTGGCATAGTTTTCAATAAAACTCCAAAATAGATTTTCCACTGAAAAAGTCTACAGCACTGGACGGGTTCCATGCGTTTTTAAAGGAATGTAACCTCTGACCTCCTCCCCCTGTGGTCATCTGTGCATAGCAACGCAGGCTGCTTGTGCAGAATCAGATGTGAAATCTTGCATGATAAAATGTACGGGTATCAAAAACAAATAGCATACATTCTCCCACGTATGAACAGGATTTTGGAAATAATCATAAAGTTCAGGGAATTTTATGAACATCTTGCTAATTCTGTTTTAATTTTTCAGTCGAGGTTTGTCAACCTCTTGAAAGCACTCATAAGGCACTTCTCAGATTAACAAACCCTTATGGACTTGGAATATACTGTAAAATACACTGAAATAAATAGAAAATCTGTATATCACAACACTGAATAACATATTGGCAAATGTACTAATCATGGCCACTCAAAGATGTAATAATATATTACACTTCAGTGAAATATATGTATTATATTTTTCACCGAGGTATATTTATAACATCACACTTCCATAAGGGTAGTTTGGTAGTGGAAAAGCTTGTTGCTATAAAGATTTGGCAGCTCTGAAAGTGTGGAAAGATTCCCGCTGAGAGACCAGCGTGTGCTTCTCACCTCTCCGCCCCCCCCCCGAACAGGGCGCTGGCCCGTGGATAAGCCCGGGGGCCGCGTTCTGAAGACCAGGAAGTGTCCTAAATTAACGCCGCTCAGCCGCAAAAAGCGGCACTTACCGCGAGCGATTTAGTCGGCTGGCTGTACCGGCCATTTTGATGCTTCCTTTAACGTTCGGCCAGATTTGGACCAAACCGTTTAGCACGCTAGCTGTGTGCGCGGAGGTCACAGGCCACAGTGACTCAGCAAAACAAAACAGAAAAACTCAAAGGCGGAAAAGCCTTTCATTAGATGCTAATTGCATCGAGAACATAGCTAATATTGAGCGTGGCCTCGATGACAGAGGACCATGAGTCATTCTCAGTGGCTGCGTGCTCCAAATTAAGCACTTTAGTCATTTAAGGTCCCCGCCCAGGCTGAGGGTAGCAAGAGGGTGAGTAATATTCAGTTTAGATCAGTTAACATGCAAATGTTTTTGGGGAAAAAAGAAAAAGCCAAAGTTAGACCATGTTCAAGACTGTCAGTTCCAACGTCCATCTGTTATATTGAGCTAGCTACAGTAGCTAAGTATATTGGCACTCTTGCTACAAAGCTGGCTAATAGTGACATGCTATTCTGGTCGTACTCCTGAGGGTCTAAGATTAAAGCACGATTTAGCTGGCAGTGCAGGGCTGTCATTACCCTGCTACTTTATTTGTGGTGCCATTCAATGGAGGCCATTTCCTCGGGAAGTACGTCCAGGCTACAATCAATCCCCGCTGAAAACTGCAGTTGTCTGTAAAAAGATTTCTTTTTTTGTTTGTTTCAGTCCACTACACACACTCGCACACTCACACGCACGCACACACACACACGCGCGTGCGTGCACACACATTTCATTTCCACCCGTCAACCCAGGAAAAAAGATTGTCATGGACGTATTAAGCAGTCTACATTGCAATGATGACATCAGTGTCTTGTTCAATTTTACCAAAGACGCAAGATGGACAGTGATGATTTATTATCTGCTTCCCACTGCATGATGTTGTCAGGGCTTTTGTATTGTAATCACCCGGACACAAATCCTTAATGTGGGATTCTACTGGAGGCTCCCAGCTCCTGGTTACAGATTCAATATGTCACATTTTAGGATGGGAAATCAGGGCTTTCCAAAAATAAATGCATTCCTAGAGAAAAAAAGGATGAAACCAGGATTTTTCCATTTCAAATTTAGTCTGAAATTTCAACTCTTCCTTGCATGACACCGTTAAGCCACGCGTTTTAAAATTAGTTTGCCTCCACAATACTTGGCTCCTGTGATGTCGCACAAATGTCACAGGAGCTTGTGGGAACAATGCTAGCAGCTGCTGCTGAAAAAACAAAGCCGTTTTTTTTTTTTTTTTTTGGCGGTTGGCTCTTCGAGGGGAATGCGCGGACGCTCGCTAGCCGTGTGTAATAATATTAAAAAGTCCTCCAGCAACAACCAGGGAAATAAGGGCGACCTGGAACCGAGACAGACCCCAAAAAAAAAAAAAAAAAAAAAAAAAAAAACAGAAGTGAGAATAATGCATTCGCACCCAGCGCCCACAAAATCACTTGCGAAAAAATCCTGTAGCAGTTGGCCGCTGCGGGCCCGTTTTCATTTCAAGGCTGCTGCAAAGTGTTACTGCCTCAGGTCAGCCATTTAAAGCAGGGGTTGGGTCCGAAATGGCATCTTTCCCTGCGCGCAGCTATTTCTTAAAAAATAAGGTAATTGGTCAACCACTAACCCTCCGAGGATGTTCTGTTTCCTCAAGGAGAACTCGAAGAAAGAATAAGGTTATGCGGTACGTCGTACTCGATGATACCGGGCCTTGTTTGTTTATTATTGCCGGTATTGTGTTGTTTTATTATATTTTATTTAGTTGTGCATAATGTGAGAGAGGCTGTATCACAGTAAGCTAGCTGAAGCTGTACAGCATGCGGGTGCATTATGCTTCAGAATCGGTTTTACTAGGTACCTGTTTGTCTGTGTCTTGCTATGAATTGAGAATACCATACACTCAGTTCAGGGTATATTTCAGGCCTGTGGTTCCCAACCCTGTTCCTGGAGATCTACCATCCTTTTGGTCATCATTTCAACCCTAATTTGGCACACCTGATGTTCTTCAGTATAACAGTGGTGAAGTCTAGTTATGAGTCCACATCTTTGCTCATGCTAGTGTGCGGTCAGCTTTCCATGTACAACGGAAAACTTCCCCTTAGCAGCAGCAGGTCGTGAATATAAAAAAAAGACTGAAACGGACATGAGGGACGTTTATTTAAATTTACCTGTGCCCACTCCTGCGAGCAGTTAGCAGAGTCCATTTAAGGAATACGTGGTACGGAAGTACAGTGTTGTGCAGAGCATCTTCAAGGTAATTGGCAATTAGCAAAGTAAATTAGGTAATTAGTTTTAATTTTAGGTTAGATGCAGAAGGCAGGAAAAATGGACTGTTAGCAATGTGCTGCCATTTAATTTAATTAGATTTTTTTGGGCAGTGTGACAAGTCTGAGCTTTCATGTCTGAGCAAATCGCTAACCTCCTTACCTTAGCATTTGATAGCATGTCAGGTAATTGGCTAGACAAGGCCTTTAATGAACCCGTACAGCAGAAACACGCTACATGCTTGCTATACATGTGATATGAACACACTACTGAAGTACAGATCGACTCCATATGCATGAAGGTTAGCACAGAGAATGTGGTTAGATTAAAATGAAAAAAATATATATTAATTAATCCTTTAAATTCTGAGAAAGTTATTATTGGATAAGCAATTATTGGAAAGCTTCCTTTAAGTTGTTTCCCCTGTATAAATCACTAGTTAAGCCAAATATGACTTCCTGAACAATCCGGGGCCCTAGGCATGTAGTGTGAAAAAACAACTTTGAGTGGCAAAAGGTTTCATGGCTGCTCATGGGAATTGAAGTCCAGAGTGAATATCAAAGTACACAACAACCTCCAGCCATGGACTTCAGTACTGCACTGCTGCACATTGACCTTTTGAACTCTTCCCTGATTGGCCTCCTGGGCAGAGGGGAAGGGGGTACCACTCACTGGGCTTTTTGCATAAGATGACAAAAACCTGACACAGACGCTAAAGAGCTTTAAGCAAACTATTTTTTTTTTTTTTGCCGGTGATTATGCAACTGCCACTCTCTGCCGTGTGTATCTTTCACGTTAAGAGTCTCGTCCGTGTCTAGCCGTGACATTTGGCTGTGGAAGAAGATACAGTCTGGCGTTTATCACTTAATACCGTGTACTCAGGGGAGGACGTGTTAGGGGTGTTTGCTGAACGCGATTAATGCTCTGCGATCCGTTATGACCTAAGGATCTGGTTCTCTGCTCCTCATTCCCCCCCCCCCCGGAATTATGCGGCCCTTTTAACGTGTACTCTGACAGGCCAGCGGGATTATTTAAATCGCTCTGACATCAGGGCCTAGGGCTGTCGGGCGGGAGAGAACCCCAAAATCTCCGTCCCGGCACCTGCTGTACGCTTGGCACGCGCCCTAAAAAATGCCGCGGAACGTTCCGAGAACCGGGAGCCATCTCGGACGGCTTCCCACTCCCCCCTCCCCCCTCCCACCCCCTCAGCTGGTTCAGAAGAGGTCGGCTGGAAACGTGACCAACAGGAAGTGACATGAGCCCTGCGGGCTTTGGAGGGGGGGGGGGCCTGCAGCCTGGCTGTGTTCCTCTGCGTTGCGTGTGGTTGCAACTCCCACTTGTCATGGTCTGCAGTTCCTATCGCATTAACCACTCAGGGGGAGGCAGAATGCCTGTGTTTCAGTCTATTTTCACACACACACACACACACACACACACACACACACACATATATATATATGACCTTGACTGCAGGAGTGTCCTTACTATAGTATTCACATTCACACTTTCTCTTTTTTCTATGTTTAAGTGACACTGCCAGAGCTCTAATTTAGCTGCTTTACAGCGAGAGTTCAGTCTCTGTTTCAATGGTAGGCTTTTGATTGGCCCAGGCAGTTTTTCTTTATTTCATGTATTCAGTGAAATTTCTGATGGAACGCCAGCTTTACAAAGGCTGGCTTAGAGGCATTATGCCGTATGTGTAAGAAAGCAAGAAAATAAGTATCTTCAAGTATCTCCAAATTAGCTTGTACAGTTTTGTTGTGCCTACGGAGGCTGTAAGTGTGTACAATACTAGGTTGTTCTTTGAAAAATAAATTTACTTTTTAATCAGATTTTTAGTTGAAAATATTCTCTATGGCACATGTAACCTGAGACCACTGTGCACTGCAAGGACAGAAGTACAGTCTGAATATGAACACTGATTCATGATTGTAATTGTGAATAAATATTATAAATTAATCTGTTCAGATGTACAGCCTCTGGGAACATACCACTAGTGCACAAGCCGCTTTGGAGTACAAGCTGCTGCCAATAAGCAGTTCTGTCACAATTCTTAGTCAAACTGCCTCTGAGCTCACAGAGAACCATAACACCCGAAGTGTTCTGAAAGTCCCTTTGTGTTTAATCCACATCTGTATAAATAACACTATGCATTCATATTCCGAATAGGCATTGTTTCAGTCATTTAAATTTGTATCGGATGCAGGGAGTTTTCTTCATGGGGTGGCCAGGGGGGATCAGAGACTCAGTAAGGGGGCGGGGGGATTGCATACTATCACTAACAGTTATATTAGGTAATGATAATGTGTTATTTTAGGTAGAAAAATAGGGGTGGGACCTGGGGGTGGCCAATCCAATTTCAGGGGTCCCGTTTTCCCGGTTCCTTAACTCAACGACGCCGTACTTCTTAAAATCTGCATCTTTCACGGCGAAGCCGAGTTCTCTCCCACGGTGACGGCCGCCTGTAACCGTCAGATATTAAACTTCAGCTTCAAGGGCATTTGCTCCACTTTAATCTACGCTCACCCCCAGCACCGCGCGCCGGTGGGATTTTGGGCTGCTAAGCCTGGGGCGCATCGTGCCTTCCCTCATTTTCCGGGGCACGACTTCGGCACTGATCGGCAATTAGCGGCTCGGAGCCCGGGCCGCGTACCCACAGAGGCGGCGCGAGGTTTCGGTTTTTTTTTTTTTTTTTTTTTTTTCGCCCCCTAAGGCGATCGTCTGGAAAAAAAAAAAAAGTTTCTTCAGGAAAAGCTGAGTGCACACGCTTACGCGTAATTCGTTCCAGGAGCTCCTCCGTGTCAGCGTTCACCCCGTTACCCTCTATGGTATTTGCAGTCGCTAATATACTCTGTGGTACTCTCGCTTGCTTGAACTGCATTTGATATGATGGATATGGATTTTTTTTTTTCCCCCATGCAAGGTAATAGGATTCATCAGCTGGGCTGCATTCCAAAAGCCGGGAGGCGCCATGTCTGGGTCATTTAAAAATGTGAATTTACTGCATCGCATTTAGCATGAAGGGACCGCGGCACGTGGCTCTTAAAACAACAGACACTGCATATTCAACAGCTTATCGACGGCTGCCTGCCGCCATTTACAATAAGTGCAAATTTGTCAAGCTGCCAGTCTGTCGACGGAGTAATCTTCGTACGGTTCGGATCCCGACGCGCCCGAATCCGTAAACGCACGATTCCAAAATGGAGCCCGAGAGGCCGAGCGAAGGTGCGGAAGAAATAAGCCGCAGAAAAAAAATCCTTTTAGATTCACGGTGAATTAAAAGCGGTGCTTTTTCGGGGCCACTGAGATGTGCAGCATGGTTTATGGTGCCGTCCCGAGCACTGCGACCTGTTACAGCTCCGGGATCATGTAATCCTGTAAGCAGGCAGCTGACTGAAGGGAAATGGCTTATTGTATTTGCAATAAACCTGCCAAAAAAAAAAAACCCTGCCAAAAACCCAACCACTCAGGAGCTATTTGCACAGTACACAGGATGTATACAGACTCTGTAAGTTTGGTACGGTCATACGTTTTCTCTATTAAAATGATCCACTGCCCGTCCGTCCGCGCAAGATGATCGTCTTAGCAACCGTGAGGGCCGGCAGAATCTTCTGAGCCATTGACATTGACATTCATGCTCCGCTCCTTGTAAAATGCCAAGGAGTCTAACAGACTGGAAATGTAGATGACGGTGTAGTTTAGGTGACCTTTTCATTCTGCGGTACGGTTTCGCTCTGCAGTAAACTAAGGGTGTATCATCAGGTGTGCTGGATTAATGGGCGCTGAAATTTTATTATCCAAAACTGCAGCCCATTATTAACGTATACCTATATTTATTTATTTAGTAGGATCTGTTGCGTATCTGATGTGCGCAGCTGTTTATAAAATGTCTGAAATCTACAATTTATTTTCAGCTGTAAAATTATGATATTTATATGTGTTTGGTCATATATTGACGGTATTAAGATGCAGAATGTGTGGATCCCACAGACAGGAGTTAACTCAGACTGTGGAATAAAATTTAAAATGCAATGTTTAATGTACACAATTGCATTAACGGATAAATAATCACAGAGTAATATTATTAAAATGATACCTCACATCTAGTTATAATGAATGCTTATACTTCAGAAACAGCTGAGTCATCCATCAACAGCTCGGAACGTCTTCAATCCTTCCCACCCGATTTCTCTCGATTGTTCAGCTCGCAATGACACGTTTCACCAAGCTTGGAGATTGATTCGTAATTTTTTTAATTTCATTTTTTCTCTCCTGGCAGGCGGAAGGCATTGCCTCATGTTTGAGTACATGAAAGGTGAAAGGTCATCAGCAGGGGTGTAGCACAAAATTCTGGGCCCTATACAAAAGCAGTCTCTGTGGGCCCACTTCCTGTCTTGACCCATGTCTCTCATGCATCATTCCACGCTTTTCGAGGGCCCTCCCCCCATTTGGGCCCTGGGTAGTCAGTCCCACTTTTCCCCCCATCACGACGCCCCTGGTCATCAGTACACAGCTAACTTTGTGTGTGTGAATATCTTGTCCCAAAGTCACAGATTGTATGTATTTCACTGTACAGTACACAGTACAAAGTTCCCCAGGGGTAAGCAACCCTGGTCCTGGGGTGCCAGTGGTGATTCTGGTTTTTCTTCCATCTGAGCCTGACCTCATGATTACAAGTCTGAGCCTTAATATTCACAGACCAAATGGTGAAATGCCTCCTGCACATGGTCACCTGTGTTCATCAATTCTGATAATTATTATAATGTTGTAGCTATGGGTTTGGATGGAGCCAAAGCCAGGAAGATCTCCGGCACTCCAGGGCCAAGGCTGCCTATCTCTGCAGCACGCTGTTAGGGGTCATCTGGGCAGCATGGGTTGCATGGTGCTCAGATATTAGCATTTAGCAATTTATCCTTTTTAAATTTCATTTTTGGTTGACTGCTGTCAGTTCAGGTTCTAGAAACCCAAAAGGTACCATGAAGGATGTGTAGACTATTAAGACACGGGAGACGGAGTTAAAGCTTTTTCAGTTTCAGTAAATTTATATTTCCCATCATGCTCGGCAATGCACTCAAGTGCAGCATGGGTAAATGTACCATGACTTTTCAGTGAAGGGTCTTTGGCCCGGTTTCCTGGTAGAAACAGGCTGCTGATCGAGTCATTCATGCTTAGTGTTTAATCAGCGACTGCAGTGGTAGTAATCTGACATGACTGATTTGTTCAGACTCCAATGCAGTGTTTTTTTTCTTCTTCATATTGTTTAGTTAAGATGATGCTATTGTGTGTGTGTGTGTGTGTGTGTTTTTTTATTAAGCCAATAATGGGATCATGTTGCTGTTTTAATTTAACTTCCTGGAGAGCTTCCCTGCATGTATTTCCAGATTTTGGAATTATTATGAAATGATGCAGTTTTCTTGCCTTTTGCGGCATCCTTAAATCACACGGACTACGTGTGCACAGTAAGCCTGCCTCACGAGAGAAAATAAAATGCAGTCGGCCGCTCTCTGGGTTGGGTCTTGCTTGGATGGCCTGTGTGCACACACACAGGAAGTAAAAATGATCAGAACGCTGTTGCTTTACATCTGTCAATCTAACATGCAACATTTTTTTTTTCTTTCTGTTGTGTCCACATTGCAGCCAGCAGCTAACATGGCAGTCAGACTGTGCGATGTGGCTTCTCTGCTGAGAAGCGGTTCGTGGGCAGCCGAGCCTTGGACTGGGGTCTGTGGGACTTTCTTCTTAAAACTCATTGGCTAACCGCTAACCAATCAGTGCTCAGGCCATACCAATGACACCAATGCTCCGGCTCCATTTAACGCATAGCGGTTAGGGCATCCTGACCTGACTCGTAACCGGAAGGTTGCGGGTTCTAATCCCGGTAGGGGTACTGCTCTTGTACTCGAGAGCAAAATACGCATCCAGAATGACTTCAGTTATAATTTAACGGCTTAAATAAATAATATTGAATGATATCGCCTTAGATGGCCTGCACAAGCACGTCAGCAGAGCACTTGAAGTGCTTGGCTCGAGAGTCAAATTTAGCATTGATAAAAAAAAATCAGTGCAGTAGGTTTCAAATTTGGTTTAGGTCGCCAAACTAACTTATTCAACTTCTTCTGTCTATATTGGTATGGTCTACAACTGTAAAATATTCTCTTACTGTCTCATTTACAGTTTTGATGTGCGTGTTGAATCTTAAGTAGCCTAGATCTTCAAATCGCTGCACTGGTTTATACATTGCTTTTGTTACAGAGTTGACAGTTCCATTAGATGTAGCTGGCAATATTAAAGAGAAGCTAATTTACCCACTTGAACTGTGCTTGTTTGGATGTTTTAGAATGCAAGAGAAATAGCTGTAATGGCCTGTCGTATGCTTTTTGGTGTGTTGGCAGGTTGATGCTTTTAAACTTGGCTTTCAGTAGTCATGACATGACTTTTTGATCCATTTTTCATGAGCTACATAACACCCACACATGCTAATTAACATCTGCATTAAGATTCTTGTGCAGAACCAAAATTCAGTGAATTGTTGGTACAGATAAATCAAAATGTGCTTCAGTCGACAATAGTGCTGGAATTATTTCAGAAGAAGCTGTCAGATAATTTAGACTAGACTACGTGTTTTATGCTTTATTAATTCATTATTCAAACTGAGATTCACAAGCAAAAACACCCTCTTTATCGAAATCCCAACATAAAGCTAAAATGCAGCAAAACCATGCATTTTTGTGCTTGTTCCATCCGCAGGTCTATAAACCAGCATTTGTTATGATTCATAGTGTTCAGCTGCATGCGATGCACATGCTTAGCCAAAGAGCACTGTAATTTTTCATTAGCATACATTCTGCATAAATATGGATAAAGTCACCCATGCTACACTGGCAAAGCATGCTGCCACACACAGATTATTAGCTGAGGGCTGCCAACCCAATGAATGGCTATTTAAATCCACACAAGGGCACAGACTGAATGGATTTCCAGCAACACAGAAATGATAATTAAAGCGGGCGCATAAAAAGAAGAGGAGGAAATAATCCTCACAGAACCCGAGAGAACCCATGCTGTATTGTGGATATCAGCATGGCTAAGTGGCTGCTGTTTAGGCTATATTTGAGGCAGAATGTCAGCAAGCTCCCAGCTGTGCCGACATTCGCCATAGAAACAGAGGCTTGAGTTCAATATTGCTGAAAAAAGGAGATCCATCCAGAGAAATCCTGATGAGGACCATTTTAAATAGAATGCCACAAGAAGCCCATTCTAAACGGAAATCTTTAAATCTTTACTATCTTCCGCAATGTAAAGTTATTTGGTTACTAAGCAACTAGAGTTCTATTTCTGAACTTGCAGAGCACTCACAGTGAATCCTGGTTTTTTAATTTTTTTTTGCCCCTTGTTGTCATTTTGACATTAAAGGCTGTTTTTTTTCTCCGTGCACCAACATGTGAAACGCCAGGCAGCTCACTTTTAAAACACGGACACTTAGGCCAGAAGGCTTAATGAGATGTTAAAAATAAATTTTTTTTTTTTTTTTTGTTGTTGACTGCTTACAATGTTTTCAAATCCAGGATGTTTATGTTAATACAAGGTGTAATGATATTAAGATGATGTGTGAACACCATTGAGCTGTGTTATATCATGAATATCGGCACTGTTAGAAACAGGAGCAGAAGTATCTGTTTTATGGACACCAACATGGCCTTGTGTGAAAAAAAAATATTTTTGTGGCTGTACATAGTCTGTGCATTTTGGTGTCTAATTATAAGCCTCTATGTTTTCCACAAAGAGATAAAAAAAAAATGATTAATCTCTCTCTGTCTCTCTCTCACTTGCGCTCTCTCTCTCTCTCATGTACACATGCATGCACACATGCCATGAAGTCTGTCTGTCTGTCATGCCCGCTAAAACATGTTGGCAAAACAGCTGGTGCTTCCTCCTGAGCTGTAGAATCTGACAGACCCTGTGAATATCCATAGTGTGCTGCTCATGGCCTCTTTTCTGACTGATATTTAAGTCAAAACCCATCTTGTGCCATTTTTGCCATTTAATGTAATCACAGGGGCCCAATTACTGACAGTGGACAATGCTAATTTAATTGCTTGATTGCAAAAAATGACTGATTGATTTGTTTATTTTTTTGTTTTGTTTGGAGGGCAGATTATGAATGCAGAACCAAATGCAGGTCATGTGAAAAAGATTTCAGCCAATCAATGAGAAAAGTGAATGGCATGCAGTGCCCAATTGTTGCCCTCGATGTTAAAAAGGTCAAAGGGCATATTTGGGTTGCAAAAAATCATGAAATCTGTGATGCCTGTGACATCTGTGACAAACACCGAGCCATAGAAATGATTACTCTTCGAGGAGAAATGAAAGATAACCTAGAACCCCCCCCACACAATATTTCAGTTCCATCCTGGCAATAGTCAAGTCCTTGCAACATCACACTCTCTCACAAAGAAGATATTCAATGCGCTAAACAGGAGTTTAAAAAAAAACCAAGTCTTTTAAGCTCATACAACAAAAATGCTTCATACGCAAAATGCGATTTGCTGATCGTGTAATTGGCTGCAGCCGTAATATAAGACATTAATTTCACACAGATTGCGTACGCACCAACATACCTTGGTCAGGCCGCAATTTATGCTGCCAAATTTATGTACATAAATCTGGGCCATAGATTTTACATTTCAGCAGTTAGAAAATGCTGTTACCAAGAGCAACTTAACACAGACTATATATTTACATAAGATATTTTACTGAAGAAATTCAGTTGAAGTCCTGGCTCACGGGTACAGCGGCTGTGCCCCAACTAGGAATCAAACTTTAGAGTCACCAGCTCAGTTCCCTAACCACTGCACCACACTGCTGCCCAGAATGCATTGCACAGTCATTTTGCTGGTAGTGCTTTTTTTTTTTAGATGTATGTAGTTTATTTGTATGCAGATATGACAAGTAATGGATACTAACTCACAATGTATTGGTGCTGGTTGTGTGGAGTCATTTCTTGTTTTTCTTTGTTTGGTCTTTCTAAATTACCAGTAAATTGAATCAGAGGTAGTTAGGTCTTTGGTCCTGACTTGCATTTCTTTTCCTTTTTCTTTATTTTATTTCTTTTAGCAGGTTATTGCTGCCATGGAAACACAGCTGTCCAATGGACCCACTTGTAACAGCACAACCAACGGTCCCTCGACAATGTCAAACAACTGCTCCTCTCCCATTGAATCGGGAAGCATAGAAGACAGTAAAACTAACTTGATAGTCAACTATCTGCCTCAGAACATGACCCAGGAAGAGCTGAAGAGCTTGTTTGGGAGCATCGGCGAAATCGAGTCCTGCAAATTAGTACGAGACAAAATAACAGGTAACGTGTCGAAGCCTATTTATTTTGCGCTGAATTCCTTTCGCAGGGACTTAACTGGCCTGTCACTGATCATTTGCACAGATTTGCCCCTCCACTTCCAAAGGCTTTCAGAAATGGCATTTAGGTCACACAGTTTGGTCCATTAGCACAACTAAGGCTAGGTTTCCCTGTGTTTCACAGTCAGTTTCCTGTAATAGGGTGATATATTGGAATTGTGTTTACTCCATTTTACTGCATGTAACTGGTGCCATTTTAATACCAGGAGTTTACCAGTGTTGTTTGCATGCTGTGGTTAAGTGCTTAGACTCACAGTGGTTCTAAGCATGTGTTCAGCCTCTTAGCTTCTGTGGAGTTGACTGAAGGTGAATCAGCTGTTCGGAGACATTCCGATTGAGGTCTAGCATTAGACTACACTTTATACTTAGTGATCACTTTTATCGAAAAAATGTTATACAATGAAGGACAATCTGTTATGAGGTAAGACTGAATACTGGCCTTGGTTTTCTTTCAATTTTGGGTTATGGCATTTTTTTATTTAAACAAATGGTCGTGGAAGCATTTATTTATTTATTTTACGCGCGTTTCTTCAAAGACGTGAAACCTTTTCCTTTCTGAGCCCCTGGTTTGGCAGAAGGGTTAATGGAGAATTTCACCACTAATAATTTGGACAGGTAACGGTGGTGAATGGATTGCCCCTGTCACCACGGTTACTGGGGCACACGATTGGCTTCCTGGGCTCGACAGCCTCATATTTAGCAGCGTGAGCTTAATAGTCATTTACATTATGCACATTTATCCTCTGAATGCGAGTGAGAAAATGAAAGCAATTGGGCTAAGCCAATGAAGTGGCGCGTGGTAGTAGAGCATTCACGGTTGTCAGGAGAAGACAGAGATGGTTGTGAAGGTGGGGGGGGGGGGGGCAGGGGGATTGGCAGCATCATTATCTGTAATCATCATTAAAATAAGACTGGGGAGGCGGGCGACCTGTGTAGCGTGTGTCATTTGTACTGGTAGGTCAGGTTTAATAAAGAGCAAATGTTAATGGATGTTTCACACGGTGGAAGGGGGAGGGGAAGGGGGCTTTATTAGGATTAGGAATAAAAAAATAATAATGTTTTCAGTTTGAGGACCTTTGCAACAGCATGTTCAAACAGAGTTTAATATCATAAAATTAGATTTTATACACATACACACATTCGAGTGAGAAGCCGCACCAGATCATTGATAAGCCAACCTGAACAGTTTTTAAATGAAATGAAATTTGAATTTTTACTCACAAAATGCATAATATATTGAGCATCTCAAAACAGGAGTGGAGCAGTTATAAATCCATGGTAGTCCTCAAGATATATACAGTACTGTAGACGGACGTGAATATACTGGTAAACGGATACAAGTAATACACAATTACCTGACCATAATATAAATATAATTCATGCTATTTTTCTGCATTGTATTAAAAGTGACATTTTTGTGAGGAACAGAATTCCCCCCACAGACGTGGCTTCATGGCAGTGCTAGACTGGCTGATCTGCTCCGTGACATCATTTCAAAAAGAGCATGTGTGTTGCCTGTTCCTCAGGGAGCGGTTAGCCTGGGGCTTAGCCTCGGGCTGGGCTAATCATCACATGTTGGTTGTCTGGGCCTACAAGTAGCCGAATCCGTCATGCCCACCCCCCACCCCCCCCATACCAGAATTATGCACTTGCAGTGGGGGGCCTTAGCCCACTGAGCCCCGACCAGCACTTAAAAAGACCTGGGGCCTAATTTAACCATCAGAAAGATTCGATCTTTAAGTGTGTGGAGCCACTGTGTCTCAGATTCTTTTCAGCGTGAATGTGAACATGTCGCTCGTTAAGATTATATTTGAGAGAAAAAGGGAGGAGGAAGAAGAGAGAGGGAGGGAGGAGAGGGAAGAGAGAGAGAGTAAGGGGTGAAAGACGAGAGAGGCTAATAAAGACTAATGTTGTGATTTACAATGCAGACATATATTTTAAAAGAACTAAACAACAACTATTAGTTCCATAACTATGAAGTATAAATATCTATTATGTAATGTGGTACTGAGTAAATAGCAACTAATGAAGGGAAGCCAGGTTCCTCCCCACATCTGCTATGTGACCTGACACATGACCGCTCGTCTCTCCATATGTTTTATTGTGAACAGTTTGAGATCGTTTCATAACTTACTGAACTTTACTAATTAACGTTTTACAGCTTTGGATAATAATAATTTAAAAATCTCTCTCCTTTGTGAAAAAAAAAAGAATAATAATAATAATATCTGAAAAAATGAAACTGGACAGAACGGAATTGAATTTCTCAGTCCTGAACGTTCACTGATGTTCAGTAGCAGTACCAGACCTGCCTGCTACTCTCCACACTGTGCTCAGACTACAACAAAGTGCTGATGAACCAGCACATCAGCAGCAATTAGCCTAATTAAAAGCTGTGGACGGTTTTAGTGTTGGTGTACTCACATTGCAAAAAATAAAGAAAGAAAGAAATAAGAGCAGTAAGAACAAGATTGGTTAAGAAATCTGAACATCTGAAAAAAACATATCTGAACACTGTAGAGAATGCTCAGGAACAAATTTGAAATAATGGTGAATGTTTAATCTACAGAGACCATGGAGGTGTATGTAGTGCAGTCCGCAGCAGGTTATGCATCGTGTTGGTGTCTCCTTTCTGCATTTCCACCAAGGCAACCGTTATCTGTAATTCACTTGAGGACGTTAGTATTTAATTGTGTACAGTACAGAGAACAGGCAGGTGGGCGTGAAAAGAACAGCTGATGTCGGAGGGTATTCCCCTGCCCCCCCCTCCCCCGGCCCCCGGCCCCCCGCCCCTGCCCCCCCTCTCCCCCCCCTCCCCCGGCTCCCCGCCCCTCCCCCCCCCTCCCCCCACCCCCTCTCTCCCCACGCCCCAATCGCTCCCCCCTGTCCTGCTTCAGCAGTTTATTCTTGCTTACTCAAGCCGCCCCCTCCCACTTCTGGGGCCTTCGCCGGTCTCAGCGCATCGCGCGAGCAGCTACCCGGCCCGAACCTCGTTTGGAAACGCCGCGCCCATTTCCGGAGAACGCCGTCTCCCTCCGCCCCCCCACCCCCCCCCGGCACGACTTGGGAGCCAATTACGGCACAGGCAGATGTTTGGGGAGCAGCGTGCGCCCCATAGGGGGTGGGGGGGAGGGACCCACAGGACGCTAAACCGCAGCCTCAGTGTTGGTTTCTAAAAATGTGTCTACCCAGGGAGAGAGCGAGCTAAGCCCTCCAGACTCACGCGCGAGTGTCATCATCCCCTCCGTCTCATTTCCCAAAAAGCAGCTCTGTTACCCTCTCTCTCTTCCCTTGGACGGGAGCACTCGGTGAAAAACAAGGTGAACTCAAGTTTGCGAGCGGCTTATCACATCAAGGATGAACCCCCCCCAGCCCCCCCATTGCCCCCCCCTCCAACAAAAAGGCTGTCACGGCACAAATCCAGGGCAAGCTGCCAAGGGTGCTTCTGAAAAAGCCACCGTGAGACTGCTGTGGAGAGGAGAGAAAAATGTGCCTCTCCGCGGTTACTGTCCCCTCCCCTGCTCCTGCGTCACCTTTCGGAAAATTGCTCTGGACCGGCGATGCACCTCCCGCGCCGTTAAATTCATCCCGCCTTTTATTGCGGCGGTCGGGAGTTTTTCGGACGCGCCATTTTTACTTTCCCGAGACCTGAAAGTGTCACGTGCCATCCAGCCACGTCCTAGCAAAAAGATGCCATTTGGACTCGGCCACTTTCAGCTTTCGACCGTTGTTGCTGGCAAAAGTTTAAAAAAAAAAAAAAAAGAAAAAAAGAAGTGTGTTAGTACAAACACTGTGGGACTGCAGAGCAGTTGTCCTGCTGTGGTTTTGCATCTGCCAATCAAAAGCGCCAAGCTCCGTACAGGTAGGCAATTTCGAGGGCTTATCCTGTTAACCGGAGAGGAGAAGGTTGCAGGGACTGGCGGCCGGCTGCCATGGTAACCACCCCGACTCTTCGCTCAAGTTCCTCGGCAACCCTAATGACCGCAGTCAGTCAAAACCCCCAGATTAGCCTCTCGGCAAAGAAGTGGCACCTCAGACAGCACCGGCTTATTTCGGCCAATCAAAAAGGCTTGGCTCTCCGCAACAAAACACTACGATTGGTCCAAATCAGTGAGCAGCTGGTAGTTTATGGCAGCTCAATCAGCTTTCAACACACACCTCCTTCTCTCGACCCCGTTGACTTCCCAGGGTCCAGATATTTAATTTTATTGAATAAGTATTTTATGAAGCCTTTCTTTTGTAACTTCTCAGGTGCGGTTGGACAGGTCTGCTAAATGGCCGGTCTAAAAATCTTGTTTATTTCGTTTCAGGACAGAGCCTAGGGTACGGGTTTGTGAACTACGTGGATCCAAAAGACGCAGAGAAAGCCATCAACACACTGAACGGGCTGAGACTTCAGACAAAAACCATTAAGGTAAGCAGAGTGGAGACGGGTTATCAGTATTCATTGTTTGAATCAGATTGTTTCATATGTGAATTTAACATTTTCGCATGTGGATTTAAATATTCACATGTCAAAAGAAAATGCCTTATGTAAACTAGACATTTTCACATGTGAATGAAAATGTCCACGTGTGATAAAAAATGAGACATGAAATTCCACATTTTCACACGTAACTTTTTTCAGGACGTGAATCTCATCAGTGTCATTATTCACAAGTCTATACATTCTCAGGAGCAGAGATAAGCTAAAAATGGTTCGCTTTTTATTTTCATGTGTTTATGCTTATTTTTCTGTTTCCTTGGCACCGGTGTTTTGTAAACGCTGCAAAGCTGCGAACGGCAATGGCACAGATATTTTACACTTTAACTTAACTCTGTTTGAATGTAATCGTCAACTGATTAGCTGACCGTTGCTTGCATGTTGTCCGTTTGACTGACCAACATCTTAGTGAAAGTAGGCACCGATTCTATTAAATTATTAAACCAGTATGTCAGTGTTGCTGAAACGAAATAGAATCTGTAAAAATCCTTGAGTATTTCAAATATTCATCACGTACCTGTACTCACATTCTCAGTCGCATTTATGAAAGTATGACGGTAATTGTCATATTTCTGCATTCATAAGGACAGAGTATCACTGATTATATTTATTTGTTATTCAGTGTTTGAAATGACAGAGGGGAAGGCCTTGCTGCTCTTTCATGTTGACTTCATTGATCTGGAAGCGACAGAATTGATCATTTTTTCATGGAATAATTAAAGCAGGTGAATGTTGTCGATGGAAGAAAAACGGAGAAAGTTCACAGCAATGAACTGTCGAGCCACCACACAAACAGTGTAAAATTTCTCACCCGGGCTGGCTGGGATTCAATCACCATTAGACCTTAATGAACAACTAAAAGCAAGAATCAGGTTTTCTCTTCAAAACAAAGAAAAAATAATGGCTTGGCAAGTCCAGCAAGCACAAAAAAAAGCTAACACACTAAAACAGAGTTTGTGAAAAGATAGTGTAACATTTGGAGTTTACTGGTGAGGCAAACTTAAGGACAAATGTTGATTGAATACCGGCCTTTGTCTCTCTGGAAATGCGGGGCGTAGCAGGCAACTAAAAAAAACAACTTTAGGGCGCCAAGGATTGAGTCAGCACACCTCCAGCACGAACGCGGAGAGCAGACCAGAAATGCCAATTTACTGCTGCTGCACGAATCCCAACTTCCCACAAGCAATTTCTCACGCGCCCCCCAGATCCCAACCTCCCTGGCCCTGGCGATGGAGGGCCACGAGGACACAAATCATATTACATCACTTCCCACTGAGAGGGCTACACCCCGAGAGCCTCACTTTGGAATACTGCTTAAAAACCTCACTTTTTTTGTTTGTTTTTTTTTTGTTTTCTTTTGTTCGCGGAAGCGCATTTCCCCCAAGGTGTCGTCTGTAGACATTTGCCCTTGTGGTCAGTTATTGGCGACCTTGACCTCTTGACCTTTTGCAAGACAACAAACCACCCCCGACGGGCCGGCTGCAGTCGGCCGTTGCTTTCATCTTAGATCGATTAGCTCATTTTGTTTCCCAGCTACCGGTAGTCATGGAGACGTTGACGGCGAGGTCATGCGGAGACGAGCGCTGCTGTGATGTCACCGTGTTTTTTTCCCTCTTTGTTGACATTGACATTATTCACAGTATTTAGTCGTGCAGTTTCAATATTGGAACGAAAACAACTGCTTCGCCACTAAGTGTCCTCTGTGGTAATACTTACAATACTTATGCCGACATAACATTGAACATACATAAAGAGCAATTTTGTATTCTTGTTATGGACAAAAAAAATGACAGAGTAAGTGAACGCAACCTGCTTTTGAAGAGACAGTTTCCCCCGGTGAATATTTTTTAGGATAGCTGACCCCCCGCGCACACAGAGGACATGTTAACTGAAGCAGGTCCGTACTGAGTGCCGTCATTAACATCACACGCCACCGGTAACGATCTGGCGGCGCAGATCACTTCCTCCGCGTCGGGCGCGGGGCTGCGCTGAGAGGGATTACGTTGTCACGGGAAACGGGAGGGGCCGGAGCGGGTCCATTAGCGCCGCTCGACTGATCGAGCGGAATCGTCCCGCCTGCCCCCCCCCCCCCCCGCGCACACACACACATCGCTCGTCCTGCCGCCGTGGGTGCAGGGGAACCCGTTTGGGACCGACTTTCTGCTCTAAACCTCCTTCCTGCGGGATGCGCTGTACAATCAGCTGACTCAACGTGTTTCTGCATGTGGCCTGTCAGTGATATAAGTGGTACCTCATAGGCCACCGTATCCGTGGAATGGTGTTAGAAGTAGTCAGAATGAATAAGAAGTATCAGAAGATTAGAATTGGGATTTATTACCCTGTTTAAGTCCGTAGAGGTTGTACAATGAAGCTTTTAATATCTCACATATTTTTGTATGTACCTCTTGTTTAATTTACTTGATTTTTAAAAAATCCATTGTTTTCCCATGCTAAATGCATTTCATCGTTTTCATTGCCATCAAAGCCTGCAAATGTAAAACGATGTGTGAAAATGTCCAAGTGCCCCCCTGTAAAGTCATTCTTCCCCCTCGTCGTCGTCGTCATGTTCCAACTTACCTGTCAGGTGTCGTACGCCCGCCCGAGCTCGGCCTCCATCAGAGACGCCAACCTGTACGTGAGCGGCCTGCCAAAGACCATGACCCAGAAGGAGCTGGAGCAGCTCTTCTCCCAGTACGGCCGCATCATCACCTCGCGGATCCTGGTGGACCAGGTGACTGGTGAGTAGGGGACGCCTCCGAGCCGGGCCAACACTGAGATGCCCCCCCGACCCCCCCCCAGGGGGGTAAGCACAGCTCCACCTCCAGGCCCTGAAAATACAGTGCAGAGCGAGAGCTGATCAATCAGTCGAAAAGACAGGACTAGAACCAAAAAGAGGACAACCGGGCAACCCAGCCCTGTACCCCAAGCTAGAGAAGGAAATCAAGAATTCACATGAAAGTATGTCTCATAATAATCCGAGGTTACGTTTGAATTTCCTTGCTATGCTAGTTAGCTGAAGATTGCTTGCCATAACTAGCTAGTTAGATTGCTAACCCACTGTAGAAGGTAGACAGCCGGACAGGAACAGACGTGCAGCCAGGCACAAGGCACATGATGAGTGGCCTCCATCTTTCTTTTTTGAATCATCCAACCAGAAAGCCCTTGAGCGCGATCGCGTCAGTTGGGAAGAGTAGTGACACACTCCCGACTCGGGAGAACACTGTGGCCCGACACGAACTGGTAGAATTTTGAATGTTGAATTTTGCAGCGTCTCGCTCTTGCCGGTGCTGAAACGCATGAGTAGTTCCGCCCACACAGGGATTTGGGACGAGGCCTTCACTGGTAATTGCTGCTAAGCCAATTTTAAGGTTTCACTTGACAAAGACATTGCCGAAGGCAAAGTTCCTCTCGAACTGCCTCCTCAAAAGTTGGCTTTAAGATCGACTTCTCAGGTGAGCCAAGAATAAAAAAAACACACAGACCTGCCAAATTGCCATCCATAAATATCAGCACTGTCAAAATGACCTTGTCTTTATGGCTCCTACGGGCTTCCTTAGCTTTTTTTGTTTTGTTTTGTTTTTTGTGTTTTTTTTTCCGTTTTAACTGAATAAACTCGCTGGCAGAAATGTCAGTTCTGAGACACAGCTTTGAAAGCTATGCCCTGCAGTGCATGCTGGATGAACACACAGACTTCTCAGCCAATCACAGCCTTTCCGCTGGGGCCCCTGAACAGGATGCAACGCGGGACAGCCTCTGTGATTTTATGGGAACAGAAGACCAGCGAGTATATTTCCTGCCCGTCAGGAATAGAGCCTGCTGGGCATGGTGCTGCAGAAAGATGACTCTGCAAAGGCTCTCTCAATAGCCTGGCCATATAATCCCTAACCGTATTTTATGTGGTCAGTTTTTATGTCCTTGGTTTTAAACATTTTCCTGATTTAATGCGCCTAGAACAGCTCAAAAGGTTTTTTTTTTTTTACGGACTGTCAGCTGAATGCAAAATCTCCTTCCACACTCAAGTTAAAAAAAAAAAAAAAATCTCCTCCTTTCCGCACTCCAGGCATCTCCAGAGGGGTGGGGTTCATCCGGTTCGACCGGCGAATCGAGGCCGAGGAGGCCATCAAGGGGCTGAACGGCCAGAAGCCGCCGGCCGCCGCGGAGCCAATCACGGTCAAGTTCGCCAACAACCCGAGCCAGAAGACCAGCCAGGCGCTGCTGTCTCAGCTGTACCAGTCCCCAAACCGGCGCTACCCGGGCCCGCTGGCTCAGCAGGCCCAGCGCTTCAGGTTAATGAACACCGCCCTTCACACACAGTCCAGCTGTAGCATCTTTTTTTTTGTTTATGTTGTTGGGGCTTTTTTTGGCTGGACCGCAACAGCGGGGCCAGCCCTACAAACGCGAATGTCTGTCTGTGACTGAGTGACTGAGTGGTCTGACTGAGCGATGGAGTTACACCATTGGTCGGCCGAGTTATGAAGTTACTCCATTGGTCGGCCGGATGAAGTGTGTTGTGTTAGGTCCAGCCACATACTAGGTTTTGACCTGGTCTTGTTCAAGTTTTTTTTTTTTTTTTGAAATGCTAAGGTCCAGAAGGATCTGAAGCACCTCCTTCCCTGGCCTTCCCAATATATTCTGTAGCGTTATGCTGTTATCAGTGACCTACACTCTCTAAACAGATGCATTAAAAACTACACATACTGTGTCATATTTTAACATGCCTCCATGCCTGGTTAAGGACAACATATTTTGTGTTACCTTCAAAAGTCTCTCTTTGCATATGTGCAAGACAAAAGTAATAACTTTGACGCAAAATGTGTTGAAAGCAACACAAACGTACAGTAGTAACACAAGAAGTGCATCGGAAATTAACACATACTTTTTGAGAATGTACATTACTGTTTAAATCCATCTACCAACTTTTGAAAGGTATGTATGCAGTTTTATCTTGATGCATGCACACTTCATCACCCGATGGCCGATTTCAACTGCCAGGCTTTTAAAAAAAAAAAAGAAAAGATTGCCAGTACTGCGCGTAGTCAAGTCAACAGATTATGGATCTCTCTTTGAGAGATCAATGCTTCATGAGGATGCTTATAAACCAAGGTCTTTCTAAATATTGACCCTTTTTTTTTTTTTTTTTTGGCAGATGCCAAACAATTTCTTCTCTCTAGCTTCGTTCTGGCCTTTCTACCACTCCAGATTTTGTGCTTAAAGCCCCAGTGCATTCTGGGTCACGAGTTATTAAAAGTGAAGTCACGGGCCTGAATAGAGTTTTTGAAGAGGCACTTTTGAGAAGCGCAGACGCGGTTCTTTGAGACAGCTCTTGGGAGCCGTTTTGTAACGTGCCACTTTAGATCAGGATGAACACTTCCGCTCGCACCATCAGGGTGTGTGTGTGCGTGTGTGTGTGTGTGTGTGTGCGTGCGTGTGTGTGCGTGCGTGTGTGTGTGTGTGTGTGTGTATGTGTGCGTGTGTGCGTGCATGCACGCATGCAGGCGTACGTGCGGGCGTGGGTGTGTGTGTGCGTGTGTGTTTTCTCTCTTCTGATGTCTGCCCTACTCTTTGCATGGGAGACACTACTGGAATAGAAAGAGTCAGCCGAAAAAAGTGACTCCATAAGAATGAAGGATTTGTGAAAAGGGTTTGCGCTTTTTAATGCCAAAAAAGACAGATTTGTGAAAAACAAAATCTCAAATGTTTCATAACGTGAGGTTGTTGTCTGTGGTATACAGTACATATATTACCATAAGGTATTCAACACGATTAAAGGTTAAGGATAGCCTACTGCAACATATTTCACTCCACACTTTTTACAGATCTAAACTTCAATTCTTCTGGCAAACACCTGTCCTACAAGGTTAATGTGGAAATCCAGTTCAATCAGTCAACCGAATCATGCCTTTATATAACAGAAGTACCTAATGTATCTGTTAAACGGCTACATTTTAAACTTCGTTTAATCTCCGTTTCAGGTTGGACAATCTCCTAAACATGGCCTACGGAGTGAAGAGGTAAATATCGTAAGAACGTTCAGACATGTGACATCTTAACATCAGCCATCCAATTCAGCCTCAAATCCCTGCTGCGCTCACTCTGATTGGACATCATACTGCAGGAGAATTGCATTATGGATGGAAGAGGGGGGTAAGGGGTCAGAACTCCCGGTGTCCAGACCGAGAAAACCCCCCCCATTGAGAAATCAGCAGTGAGGAAAAGGCGCCCTTAAATGACCTCATCACCCAATAGCCAATCAACTCGTAGACACAGCTTTTATCCACTAATGTCATTACTGATAGTAAGTTCCTGGAGACCTGACCAGTCGACTGAGTGATCCGTCCCACGTTTTTTTTTTTGTACCATTTCCCTCACTGTTCAAGCTGCAGAAACGTGCCTCATCCAGACTGTGATGGTGGAGATGATTGTTTTGGACAGAGCTGGGCTACGCTAGGCTAGCACTGCCCTGTAAACACAGTGGGAGGAAACTGCCTGTTCATTGCTGGATTTAAGCAAAGTGCTCCTTGTGGTTTCTGATGGAAGAGAACTCCAGTAAGCAAGGAGAGAGACGTGTGTGGGTCAAGTGCATTGGTTTTCAGATGTTCTCGGGCCTGGTTCTGGTGCACCCCTGAGTATGCTGTTTTTTGTTCAAGTCGTAATTGAAATTCGTGAAGTACCAAGAGCTGCTCGTTGTTTTTTTTTTTTTTTAATTAGAGCCGCATTCTGTAAAAAGGACGTTTAACTAGTCGGATCAATTCTCCGACAGCTAATGCTTTCTGTTTTCTGTAATGCGCTGTGGCAAATACTTCCTTGTGGACGAGGTCACAACCTGTGTCGGCGAATTAAACGACAGATTGCAGCTGAAGTCCTTAAAGCAGAAAGAGGACACCTGCTCATTGAAATTAAACCATGTGGAAAATGAAGAGTTGAAGGACAGAGCGAAAGGGTAATGAGCCAAAGCAACATTGTGATGAAGTGTGTTTAAGCGCAAAATTGTGGAACAAAACTCTGGGGAGGACTTTAACTTTCTGGACCTGGATTTTCCACCTCCGCATACTTTCATGAACTTACTACAGTAGGTGACTTGTAGAAGCGTCTTCTCCCCATCAGTATGATTGTGAAAATTTTGTTGGTGGTAAACAAAGGCAAACCCCCGCCCCCTCCACCCCCGGTCCACAATCACAGCCTACCCCGCCCCTGCCCATTTGTCTGGATCACAATCACCAACCCCAACCTCGTCCGTCAACATTTCAGTCCCCTCTCATCCCCCTAGTGCTGATTTAAGCTTTTTTTTGTGTAAGGCAGGTCAGGCTAGGCTAGTCAAGGCGAAAAAAAAAATGTGAGTCACACCTTTCTGCTTCTCACGGGGCTTTCAAACGGAGTTAAATATTAAAAGGACCATGCTCCCTTGGCTTTATATGAAATGCGCCCCCCTCACCCCCCCCCCTTGTGGTTACAGAGTTCCTTCAAGGTGCCTCGGGGCACTAAGGACACCCATCACACTGCGTAGTCTCAGGGAAGCCAACTGGAGCGGATGTGTGTTTGAGAGGCTGACAGAGAGAGAGGCCTCGTCTCCCTGAGAATTCACGGATTCCTGCTCCGTCAGTTTTTTTTTTTTTTTTTTTTTCCTCTCCGAGAGCTTGTTCAAATTTATGATAATACAAAAAAAAAAAAAAAAGGAGAAAGAAGAAAAGCAGGGCATGGTCCCAGGAAATCCCCGCAGATGTTGCGTAATATCCCATATGTGCATGCGATGCGTGTTTGAAAGGGAAGGCTTCGTCAGCAGCAGCCTGCTGTGCCAAAAACAAAGCAGCAGAAAAAGAAAAGTCCCTTCCAAACAAGAGGAGGAGAGCCTCTCTTTCTGCTGCTCTACACACACACAGTCACAGGCACACACACAAAGACACACACATACGCACACACGCATACACACGTGCACACACACACATGCATACACGCACACATACACACACTAGCATACTAACACTCACACACACACACGTGTACATACACACACACATACAGACTCACACACGTGCACGCGTGTGTTTGATTTTGAGACTCCTGTGAGACGCCACTGCTCTGGACAGCCAGGGACTGCACTAGGACTGTACTAGCACTGTACTAGGATTCTCCTCTGCTCTGTGTTCCAGCAGGTTCTCTCCCATGGCCATCGACGGGGTCACCAGCCTGGCGGGCATCAACATCCCGGGCCACGCGGGCACGGGCTGGTGCATCTTCGTCTACAACCTGGCGCCCGACGCCGACGAGAGCATCCTGTGGCAGATGTTCGGGCCCTTTGGAGCGGTGACGAACGTCAAGGTCATCCGCGACTTCAGCACAAACAAGTGCAAGGGCTTCGGCTTCGTCTCCATGACAAACTACGACGAGGCGGCAGTGGCCATCGCCAGCCTCAACGGATATCGACTTGGGGACAGAGTTTTGCAAGTATCATTTAAAACCAACAAGACACACAAGGCCTAATATCTCCACGTACTATAGAACAAAAAACTTTTATTATATAATACATATACATATTAGTTAAAATGTCTTTAAGTCCGTTACAAAGCAAAATAATTGATATTTAGCGTCTGTGTTTTTCCCAGTTTTATTTTTATTTTTTATTACTAGTCTTTGAAACTTCCTAATATATTGCATTTAAATAGAGCAACGACAACAAGTTTTGTTTTTTGCTTGTCTCTTATTATTTATTTATTTCTTTTTTTGCACAGTGTGTTACAGTGTGTTACTCTAATACCTCCTTCAAAGAAGAAGGACCTTTATAAATGTTACGGCTAAAGTTTTGTTTGGTTGTGATTTTGTTACTTACTGGTTCTGCTTTTGAAATGTCTTGTAAGGCGTTGTAAAGTGCTTTTGTTTTGTATCTTTCCTCAGTGTCTTCATTTGCTTCGGTGTATTTGCCTGTATGTGACTAACAGAAAATACTGACTTAAATCGAAGCTCTTTTACTTTACACGTTTTCTGTTTATTTCATATAGACATTTTGTTGTATCAGTTGGTTTATTGGTTGGCTACATAATGTTGTGTATTGTAAGATTAACAGAGATGACTTTTCATAAAGCAGTACCTTGCCAAAGAGCTAAGAACCTCTTTGATATGGGTTTAAAGAAGCATCTATTTTTATATTAAAAAGAAAAAAAACAGAAGGAAAAAAAACAAAAAAACATTTGGAGCATCTTTTTACTGGACCTGGAACAACTATTTTGACTTGGATACTTTGAGAAATATCTTCGTATTACACCTTGTGAGCTTTTGAACTTTGCCAGGAAGTTTGCAGCGGTCAATATTTCTGGAGAGCTTTATGACGCAAGATACCTTTTGACATCTTTGTATTATCTTAAGATTATATTAATGGCTGATGTTGGTTAATTGGTGTTGGTTTCATTTGTACGATCATAAGTTAGTGGCCCGGTAATCCTGGGTACTCTTACATACAGCTTGTGCGTGTGTCTCTTATTTTAAACAAATAATACAAAAGTATGATTTTTGCAAAAGTGCATGTGAATTCTAAAAAGGTAAAAATGAAAGTTTAAGGGGAAAATAAATCGGTTCTTCCTGTAGCATTCCCTTCTGATAGAGCTCAGTGTTTAGTGATGTACTTGCTATATTAAAGATCCATTTTGCCTGTATTAAAAATTTAGGGTTTTTACCTGCTTTTGAGAGAAAGAGCTGGACAAGTCTGCTAAAGCCGCATCTAGAAATGAAACATTCAAATGAAGACTTAATGTGACACGGGTGAAGGATTCATTTTGAGCCCTGTAAATAAGTCCTCGTGTTGAGTATGTGATTTTTTTTACAATTTAAAATGTTTAAATTTGTTTTTTTGTTTTTTTTTGAAAAGTCATTTTTTCTTTGCTTTTGTATCCAAGTTTGATTTTTACATTGAGATACCTTGTTGTGCCAATTATTTCTGAACGTTGTTTACATTATGAGTTTACATGCTTTTCTTCTTGTTTCATGGACCTACACTGCATTGCATTGGACTGTTTGTTTGATGTATAGAGGTTCTTCTTAATTATGGTTTTAAGAATACATATTTGCTTTCTTGTCTCATGTATAAATTATATGAATAATATATACGTATATGGATGTAAACCTCGGTTTAAAAAAATTTGCTAACATTTTTTTTTCCATACAGAAACCAAATGCATACGAGCTGTCTTAAACTATAAACAGATATGCAGTATATTGCTTAAATCACAGCGAGGAGAGCATTCATGGAGGGATCATACCTGGGCGATATCTCGCTGGACCGAACAGACTGGAGGAGCCTAGGTGCACTAGCATCTGTACTTGTAGCTTGCTTTGTGTAAACAAATTCACGCTTGTTTCCCCCCCATATCAAGCAGTGCGCGATGCGTCATATTATTTACCTTCGCAGTTTCTTTTTTTGGGTTTATTGCAGCGGAGGACTGTTTGAAAAAGAAAAGAAAAAAAACTTTGGTTGAGATTATTCGGCGTGCGCAGCTGTGAATGCGTTTTTCCAGTGTTCAGTGTCCTCGCGAAGGCTTCTCGCTGCTGTGAACCACCGGCCCGAAAAGCGTTTCGCCCTCTTCACCTGTCCTTTCTGAGAAAGTTTACCGCAGTACCGATGACGCGGGGATTCAGTGTTAATCACCCGGATGTTCAAGTCCTGAAGGCATCAAGAGCGCAGAACACAATCCAGCTCGACTTCATCTCTGAGCTCTGAACGTGACGCGGATATTTACTTGAAGTGGAATGGTATGACTTAATCCGCGGCTGTTGGGATGGAGCACATATTGTTTTTTCGTTGAATATTACAAAGGATGTACATGTTGGTTTAATTTATGTTTGAATACTTTGTATTTTTTTCATGTTCGGTGCATCAATAAACAAGTTGAAGGGAAAATCCAGCTTTCAAATTAAATTTTTATTTTATTATGTATTTTTAAGCGATACACTTCAATATTTACTGTTCAGCTTCCAGAGTTAAACAGTTAAAGTCATTGACGTTCAGCTTGTGAATGCAAGGGCTCTTTATCTCTGAGCTATGAATGTAACATGGATATGGAATGACTCAGTCCCATTCACGGTTGCATGTATAGAATTCTCAGGCATTGTGGCTTAAACTTCCTGTGATTTTGTATGTATATATTTCTGCAGTATATCAGCTACCTTCATGCTTTTGATTCTGAGATGAAACTCTTCCTTCCCTCATTTCCCATTGGTGTTACGGGCGAAGGGCTTGTGCTGGAGGAGGTGGTGGTTTCGGTGATGAATCAAATCCAGGTTTTGGTTTTGGTTTTGCCGTGCGCTTCTGTGAGAGGGAGAAGCAGACGAATGTTCCGCCAACATATGCCAAGAAAAAAAAAAAACATCTGAAGAAACTGAAGATGAATATTAGACCAAAAACTGTTCCAAGGACTACACGTCGACTGGCGCATGGAGAATGAACATGCGGTCTTATTTGGTTATGTGGTCGCGTTCTGTGTCATTTTGGTGGCGTTATCTAAGTCTGGGTTTTCTTTCTTTCCGGCCAAAAATGTCCTGGTACCCATCCATCTTCCCTTCACTTTCAACAAGAAGTCCAGAACCAAAAGCTGTCAAGCGAGGCCCAAGATAAACAGATCCACCAGCATATTTCACAGAGAAGGATGATCAATGTTCTCTCCTTTTTCTGAACCAAAACATTTGACCAGATGCGAGTAAATTGGTAGCTAAATTTTTCTTCATCTGATGACAAATCATGGCCTATTGTTTTCTCTGTTAGAGCTTTTGCCTCAGTTAAAGAAATTAGTATGATGAGCTGACTAATGGATCACAATGTACCGAGGTAATTAAAGTTACACACTCCTCTAATCAAACTGTAATTTTTATTTAACCAATGTTTTGCCAGCAGGTCTTCATCAGGATGCAAATCAGATCTTTCTTCCCCATGAACTCTGATTAATCTGACCATTGATTCAAACCCTGATTTCTGCGATCATCGTATGATTGAGTTCATCCTGAAGCACATCCAACACACTGCAGCAGCAACCATGTTTGTGCTTTTTATTACCCTGCTGAGTGGAATATAATTTCAGTGTGGGAAATAAGCAGTCATCCTGCCTGTGTGTGTGTGTGTGTGTGTGTACGCATGTGCATGCATGCATGCATGTGTTTGAGTGTGTGCGTGTATGCTTGCGTGTGTGTTTGAGTGTGTTTCGGTGTGTGTGTGTGTGCGTGCGTGTGATGAATCTCAGTCCTTTTACTTTAGAGGCTTATCTTGCCTGTATGCTTAGCTGAGAATCCACTCCAGTGGAGGTGTCACGTTGAAATATTCACGGAAAACGCAGCCCAACCCTGCATACTGCATGGCGTATCCTTACGGGAACTCTTACTCAAGGAGCTATGCAAGGTTACGCAAGAGGCCCGATGATATTTTAGCTTCCCTGCTGGACTCAAGACACACAGCAAGATACGTGTTACTCAAGCCAAGGTTCCTTACACAACATGAAGCAGAACAACACATACATGTAAATATTTGCCCTTTCTTTGGTGGTGAAAAGCAATCTGTTTTATTCACCCTTATTTTAAACACAGTCTTGAGTCTCCTTTCAATTACTGCACTGTTCTGTGCTTCTGGTGCTTTTTTTATGCAGCTTGACTTTGGCTAGCCTCTGGTACTGCAGGCCACATGCAAGTTTATTTGTATTTACTTTGAAGAGATTGCATGAGGATGTTTGGAGAGTTCGCCCCATTAAAGGCAAACTGTCCTGCGTATCTGAGATGACACAGCAACCCGAGACGTTAACAGAACGCATAAGAGGGGCAGCGTTTTTACCGACGAAACGAAGCTGAGGAATGCAGCTCTGTTTGTTTCCCAGATGCGCTCCTCGATTCCTTCGAGTGCTGAGTTTGGTGCTGAAAGCTGAAAAGAAGGCTCCTGAATTTCAACAAAGACCTTCAAAAAGCATGCAGCCTTTTTTTGGATTATCCTGAAGCAAGCACAATGTCGCTATTGTCGGTGTGAATTGTGTCCCTGGGCTACCTGATCTGAGCGTCTCGTAAAAGGGAAATCTCCCCCGTGATATTCCACGGACGGGACAAGAGGAACCCAACCACGGCATTCTGAAGGGGACAGTGTCGGTGCGAACGTAACCCTGAAATCGCACGTTCACATAGTGGACCCTATCTCCCCCTGCAGCGAGGGTTCCGGCCGGGACTGTTTCCGTGCCAACGTCCTCTCAACATCACCGCAACCTCTCCTCCTTCCAGGAAGCAACCGTAGCAAGGCCGGGCAGAAACTGATGTGTCAGACTCACTTAGCCAGAACTGTCCTTGCGGAGAATTGATACTCTGTGCAAAAAAAAAAAAAAAAAATGCCCTGCAGGCTCCCTTACTTAAATGCAGCAGATCGTCTTTTTTCTCTCCCCATTGTGGCACATATGGAGCTGCCCATCAGGACACATTCAGGGCGCTGTTGGTATAAAACGCTGCAGTGGGACCGTGATGGGACGCCCGGAGGGCAGGTTTGACACTGTATGGAAATTCGGGGAGCGGGGGCTGACAGTGCGCGGCTTTAAAACCTTTTCGCACCCCTGCCGCGCAGCTGTCCCCGAAAGAACAGGGGACTGCCAGCCTCTCTAAAAGCTGAGGGACAGAGAGAGAGAGAGAGGGGGGGGAGGGAGATGGGGGGAGAGGAGAAGAGAGGGGGGAGAGTGTGAGAGAGAGAGAGAGAGAGAGAGGGAGAAAGAGAGAGAGAGAGAAAGGACGGCTCTGAGCTACCAAGCTCTTTAAGTACGGAAATGGAAGACCAGAGACAGGGTTGTGTGAGTGGGTTTAGCAGTCAGACCTTTCATGGAGATCACGTCACATGCTGAAACTTCAGCCATAAACTTGCTTTTATAAAGAAATGTGAACACGTAAAACTTCAACTTTTCTGGCAATGAACTGATGCACATTAAAGTGCGTGGAAATGATATTTATGACAACAGTGAGCAGTGCTGCTGGATGTGGTTAGGTTTGCAGCAATGGGGTGTGGGGGGGTTCCCTGCCATTCCCCACCCCCGCCACCTAACCATTCCGCAGTTTATTTCACTAAGTAATCTCCTCCCTCTCAGCCTAAGCCAATGTACAGTGAGTGTCGTGGCACAAAATGGCTGCCTGAGGTCATAAGCTTAAAAACCACCATAGAATTGCAAATGGGAAGATTTGAATAAGTAATATATTTAAGGCAGGGGTGCCCAACCATGTTCCTGGTGAACTAATATCCTGTTGGGTTTCACTCCAACCCTAACAAAGCACTCCTCATTCAACGGCTAGAGCAGGGCTGCCCCACCCTGTTCCTGGAGATCTACCGTCCTTGTAGGTTTTTCAGTCCCAACCCAGGGTAACCAGGGCAACACCAGCGCCATCACTAGGTATTTTAAGAGTGAAAAGCAGACGAGTGGAGTTTGTCCTTAACTCGATTCTGTTTCATCTCTGGCGCTGGGCAATTTGATTAAACCGGCCGAACCTGGTGCCACTGCCAGCCAGGATTAACCCAGAACAGCCTCCTTACATGCCTGAAAGAAGCTTGCGCTCTGAGCCAGAAGGCAATTTCAGGGGCCTGTGACTGACTGCTGTTAGCTTTCTGCAGCCCATTACGCCTCCTGAGAAAAGCTGGTGGAGACAGCGATGGGCAGGTGTGTCTGCGCCAGGGTACATTCAGCATGGCTTAACCCAGGGAGGGCCACACACACACACACACACACACACAGACACACACACACACACACACACACACACACACACACACACACACACACACACACACGCATGCACGTGCACTCACACACACACACACACACACACACCACGACGCGCACACACATACACACACACACACACACACACACACACACACGCACACGCACACAGAAACGCACAGACACACACACGCACACCTCCTACTCATTCCTTTACCCTGTTCATTCCTTTAGCTGTGTTAAAGACGCTGCATTCTATAGAGGGCCAGGATGTATTACATGCATTGGAAGAAAGTGTTGCTTGTGAATTAACATGTATATTGTTTATCCACAGGGATTATTGAAATTAGAAAGTCTGATTATGCGTTGTGGGTCATTTCAGTTGTACTACATATTGCAGACAAAAATAAAACATAGGAAGCAATCATAAAAATGATGTATTAAGTGCAGGTATCATGTCATTCTTGCTTGACCTATATCAAGACAATCTATTTCAGGTTAGATTTTCAAAATGTACAGTGCCACATGGCTTAAAGTCTTTCAAGGCATCCTAACAGGTCACCAGGTTAGTGGTCATGACATGACATGGCAAGACATGACATAACAATGAGAACAGGCCATTCAGCCTAGCTATGCTCAGCATTTTCCCCACCGCTAAAGTGTACCTAGTGCTCATCATTTACATACAAACTAGATAGCATCCAGCAGTGTATCATGCCTGGTCTGGAAACCCCCAGAGTTCCCTGCCTCTACTCCATGGCCTGGCAGGCTATTCCACATAGCGACTCCTCTTTGAGTGAAGAAATAGCATAAAGTCTTGTGTGCGCGAATCACTTGTGTCTGCTCGACACGGGTACCGTTACTCCCATAGCGAAGCCAGATTAAACTCCGTGTCTGACGAACACCTTCATTAACCTGTCAGCTGACTACGCAGTAATTGTCTCAGGAGATGTACCTGGAGCATCGCCTCAGCCACGGCTGATAGGCTGACATTTTCCCTGCTGACACGGTCACCGTACTACCCTCTCCATGGTCACGACTCACAAACGATGGTGTCGTACGAATAAAATCAGTGTAAAGGCAGTATTTTTTATAACGACAAAGCACATTCACAGAGACAGGATTAAAAACTTCCAAAGAAGGAAAATAGGTATATGTCGTCGTGTGTTTTCAATGTGTCTAAAAGTCCCATTAAATTAGAGGCATTCAGACTCTCCTCCATTACTGTACTGTAATGATCTTGTAACACCGTACGCAGGTACAGGGTCGCTGTAATGCGAAGCATTTCCCATCAGGAAGAGCCTCAAAATGGCACCAGTTCCAGTGTGGGATCATAACTCAAATCTGTTGTTCGCATGGCCTGGTAAATCATCAGTGCTCGCTCTTCTCCACAGATGAGCCGCTATCTAAAGGTTTTCTGTTCTGACCAGCTGGTGTTCCATTACATTTTTACTCATTGGACAGCATCTACATCTATTATAGGATGTCCTACCCTAGTCCATGTGACTGAAGCATAGAGTGCACTAAATTCAAATTCAAAAGTTAGTGTTCTAGAACTCCGTTGCCCTCAGTTACCAGTAGTGATTGTTATATCAGTTTTAGAATTTTCAGTTAAGAACATTCTAAGCACATATTTGTGACATCACACCTTAAACGGATAATAAATCAATTGGGCACCAAGTTACAGTAAAAGCCAGTGGCTCCCTGGGACTAGGGCTGGGGACCCTGATTTAATATAGATGAGAATAGGCTGTGGATGAAAAATAAAATGGATATTGAACACCCTAACAGTCCAGTGACTGCACGGGCACAGCACTCCAGATCGTGATAAATGGAATGTGCTTCAGCTGATGGGTGTAAAGTGGCACGGGATAAGGACATGTTATGCACACCCAAATGTCACCCACTTTGCTGAAATATCCACTAGTGCCTGCTTTTATTAAAGAGTGCTGTCTGATTTACCAAATGAATTAAAATACTGCTTATGTGGTTTCCCTGGACACAGATTAAGGATCAAGCATGTTCCGTGCTTTCGGGTTACAGTCAGTTTCATTTCATCTATTGACACACTGCCGACGTGTGCTTCCTGAAAGCATAACGAAAGACTGCAGTAGTGCAGTGTTCACGTCCGCAGTCACGCAGTGTCACGTCCACAGCTCGAAGTCCAGATTAAAATCAAGCCCTGCCCATCCACTCCACACCCGGCCCCTCTCGACTCTCAGCAGAGAGAGGAGAGACACTCGTCCCATTCACAAGCGCGGGATGCTTGACTGCGAGGCGTTCGCTTGACGGCAGAGATCGTTTAACTGAAGAGGGCCCTTCTCCGTTCCTCCCCATCTCCACGTTCCTGAGAGGTTCCCCCATGGCGTCGGCTCTCGTGTGTAACAGGCATGGATTTTTAAATGGTCTGACCGCACACTTCTATGAATATTCATGACAGATATGAATATTCAAATTCTGAACATTCTAATGCTGATGTAACGATCACTACTGGTAACTGAAAGCAATGGGGTTCTAGAACACTGACTTAGAAATTAGAAAATAAAATAAAAATAAAAACATTCCAACAAACCTACTCTTCAAATGGTTAAAACCTTGGCTTCCCTGAGGGGATCGGCTGTCTTCATTCACCTCAAAGTGATTTGACACAGCTGCCATCTTGTTTATACAACTCTGTATTCTCTGCCTGTTGCAGAAATGCTACACTGTGCCCCTTGTGTCAAAGCAAATGTTTGTGTTAAAATATTAGAGGGCTGCTGCTGGGTAGCTCAGTCAGAAAAGGTGCTTGGGGTGCAGTGAGCGAGCACCAAAATCTCAGATCGAATCTGGCCCACAGCCGGTGCTGACTGTGCCCGGCAGCTCTGTAGGGGCAACACACAGTTGACTTTGTGTCACCCAAGTGATATATGGGAGGGATTCAGTCAGCTGGGGATAGCAGTGCTCATTGCTCAATCAACCCCTGCTGGCCATACAGGAGCCCAACTGCGCAAGTGTATGATTGGGTCTCCTCCACCCCCACCCTGCAAGTGTGTGGCATATGGCTGCGATATGAAAAAGAAGGATGTTTCAGAGGAGAACGGCGGAAACTGTTGGGGAAGCACAGAATCGTCTAGAATGTGAGATTGCCTTCAATGGAACTGTGAGATTTGCCTTCACTGGAACTAAGGGGCCTAGCCCAAACTCTGAAAAACAGCCACAGAACCCAGGGGTGTTCAGATACTTTCGGTCATATAGTGTAGTTTGTGAATTAGGCATTCCCAATGCAGGGGGAATTTGAGATGTAAAAAAAAAAAAAAAAAAAAAAAGATTTAGATGGCAATTTGAAATGAGGTAATTTGCCAGTAACTTTTTTCCCATTTTCTCATGAACGGCTGGATTCCAAAAGCAGCTACGCTGGACAAAATATGTGTTGCCAATGGGTCCCCAGTGGTGACTATTTTGATTTGAATCAAATTGTGAATAAAGAGATCCCAAAAGCCCAAACCCAGTTTGCCTCTGTATGGAGCTGTGAATGCATAAAAGTCCATCAAACAAACAAATGAAATAAATAAAGCGTACCTGTAGACAATGGGGTCTTTGGGGAGGCCCGGCTTTCTTGTGTGAAAGTCTGTGCAAGTGGGTGAATGTCTCGGGAGAGGAGGCTGCCAAAACTGAAGACTGCAGGATTTTTTACTTTCAACTGCGAAAACAACTTACTGCCGATTTCGAAAGGCGAAAAAAAATAAGCCTCTTATTTTGTTGGAAAAACAAAGCTGCTATTTCTCCTCTGTTTTCTGTTTCAATATACCGTCAAATGCGATGTATATCACTTTTGGCCTAGAGTGATTTTCCTAAATATTGAAATAAAAGATAGAAATAACAAGAAAAGTCTGTGTTTGTTTCCACTTCTACTTAGTCCTTATAAAAGTAACTAAAATGTCATCCCTGAATCTGGGTTAAGCTCTTCGAATATGTTACACGAATGCCCAAATGTGCAGTAATCTGACACGTAAGATGGCATGGTGTTCATACCACTCTTGATTCAGCATAAAATCCTTCCATCCATCTATCCATTAGCTAACCCGCTTATTCCTTGTCAGGGTTGCAGGGGTGGCTGGAGCCTTTCCCAGCATGCATTTGGGGAGAGGCAGAAGTGCACCCTGGACAGGTCGCCAGTCCATCGCAGGATACACACACCATTCGCTCACACACTCATACCTAGGGGCAATTTAGACTCTCCAATTATCCTCACCTGCATGTTTTTGGACTGGAGAAGGAAACTGGACATGGACACGGTGAGAGCATGCAAACTCCACTCAGAAAGGTTCTGACCAGGATTCGAACCCAAGACCTTCTTCACCATGCTGTTCTGATCTGGCATAAAATGAAACTCATGATTACCTGGGTAAATGTTTCTCAGATACTTCACACAGTCCCAGCTGGACCTTCATAATGACAACATTCATAGACATTAGCCAGGCTCACTACATTACGGGCATTTAGCAGACACTCTTATCCAGAGCTTCTGCATGTACATATGGCCTCCAACAGAAAAGTGTTAAATTAGCCCGTGCTGAGAGTGTGGTGGTTACTGGTTAGTCAAATGCACAACATCACGGTTAAAGGGCTAATTTCCTGACCGCTTACCCACAATGCTTTGCGATATTTCGCCAGAATTCATGTTCATTTCTCCCGTCTCTCCTCTTTTCTGTGAAAGGTTTTTTTTTATTTTTATCTTTGTTCTTTCCTGCAAAGTTATGTCATGTACTGTGTTTTGACAGGACTGTCTTTTAGTTAAAAATAATACACAGGTCTCAGAACCATTTATCATGCACTCAGTGTGGGCCAATATATAATTACTGTCTAATTGTAAGGTGCTATTTTAGTTTTAAATGGCTAGATAATTTGTGAATAAAAGCTTCCAATTACCACTTAGATCAACTGTCAGTATCTCAGATATAGCAATGTACAGTCATTTTCTTTCAATTTATAATGCATAAATTGTATTTCTCTGCTTCTTTGGGGTTATGAGTATTAACTACATTTCAGTACATTTTGAAGAGTTTCATCAAGGATATACCCAGTGATAACAATACTGTATTTATCCTATATTAATTAACAAATGTTCTGCCGGCAGGATGAAAGGTATCAGGTTTCATTCAAACAGAAGCACCTTAATGACAAAATACAAATAAAATTACACCCATCAATGTAACCATCTTTCTGAATGAAATCATTTTAGAAATTCCCATAATGCCCTGCAGTGAGCTCAAACGGATGCTTCCGGAAGAAAAGCCTGAAGGAAGATGTCTGCCAGTCTGGTGTGGTTCACGCGTTCCCCCCCGATGACGCGGTGAGACATTTTATTTCCCCCACGGGAGCATGAAGCGCACGGCGGGACGCAAACGTTCGCAGCGGACGTGTTTTTCGGCTGCGTCACTCTCGCGCGATGCGACGGCTTTTGGCATTCGCCGCGACCAGGGCGGACATTTAATTCATTGCAGTTTCACGTAGATCCAGAGGGATGAGAAACGTTTCTGTTCAAAATGTCTTCCCATACCTTCCTGCCTCACCCTGATTGAGCCTTACAGATAATTTACTTCACAGATAATTTAATTTATGAGCTACCTGACTCTCCACACACATAACATGCAACGTGATGCAGCTTTGGGCATCATTAAACCTTTATGGAGGAGGTGTGGGGAGGGGGGGGGGGTCCAACAAATTACACTGTGGACTGAACTGTGCCTGCTAGCTGCTACAGCATGTGAAATAGTTTTTATTATGGAACAAATGACAGCGGCTGGGTATAGCACGTGCTCTTTTCAGGTTGTACATCTAGTGTATGAACACTGTGACAAAAATATGGGGACAGCATTTCCCTGTTTTCATTCAAATGCATTCGTGCTGCTTGGCACGTTTAACCTGTTCTCAATAATTCACAGATAACCAGTCCTGTTTCTGGGCATACCTCCTCCATCATTTTTGGGGCTTTTTTTTGGGTGGGGGTCACACATTTCGCAAGATGACATTTGCCCTTGCCCAAGACATTTTCACACCTATCACAAGCGCTGTGCTCCTGAAGCAACACAAATCTAGAAACAGTGCTCGCTCTGCAGGGGGCCAAACTTCGCTCCACGGTGGCTGCATCAGCCCCTGAGAGGACAGCTGCGTTCTCACACACAGAGATGACACATCAGGGGGGGAACAACGTGTGCTCTTACTGTATAACTGTATACTGTCGCCTGCCATACTGCTGTTGGGCTGGTTCCAGAAGCATTTTTTTACTTTTCCCACAATTTTCATTTTCAGTTACATTAAAAAAATTATGATATTATCATATGATATGATATTCCATAAGGATGCATGGAATATTCGTGGGGTACACGCAGGTTTGGGGTGCACACTGCTCATGGGGTACACACAGGTTTGGGGTACACACTGCTCATGGGGTACACACAGGAGGAGGCAGGCATTGGTCCAGCCTGGAACTAATCCTGCCTCCCCTGCCGTCAATCAAACACCCAGCAACAGCCAAGAAATGCAGCCCTGAATCGCAGTGCACCCATACTGCCCCTGTCACTCATCTCACCCGCACAGCCTAAACTGCCACAGCACTCAACTGAAGGGCAGGCTCGGCTTAATACACAAACGTTCCCTCTGGAGCAGACCCCATCAAGAGTTTATTCATTTATTTTCCCGCATTTTTCATGGCTGCATTATGTGAGACCAATTAAAATCAATAAGCTATCACACATCCAGCGGCTCAGACGGTGGGAGACAACACTTGAAGCGAATCTCGGCCGCACTCTCTGTTGTGATTCAGAATGATTTCATAAATGCACAGAGTAGAAAATTGTTTTCCAGATTAACTTTATGATAATGCGCTCACGGAACAGTGCACATATTTTCTCAACCCTGGTTCATTTTTTTTCTTCTTTAAAAATAAAAAAAACTCAGATTTTTCTTTCAAACCATCATTTCAGTTTTATCTTTTATCTGAAAATGGGGGAGGGACACATTTATGAAAATATGCTAATTCTTAATATCTACAAAAAATGCATACAATTTTATTTAAATTTTACATGATTTTACACACACACACATTCATTTAGTGCGTGGGCGTATTTATGTTTTTATTATATAAAACATAGTATATAGTGGCACACACAATAAAGTCATAATGGCTAGATATAGGAAAAACAAGACCTTTCAAAACAATAACTTACATCCAGTTGCCTGTGGGCAAATAGTGGGGAAATAAGGAGGAACTGATGTGGCATTAATCTGAGAAGCCCAGAGCACCCTAGACCTACCCACTCAATGGCACGAACTCTGACCTCTGAACTCTGACCCTGTGCTGTGGCCCTATTAAACACAAGAGCACAGGAGCCAGTCTGTAACAGGCCTTGGGGCCCATCCTGCACTCCTAATCAGAACCTTTTTTCCCTACATAGAGCCACTTTGAAGGGGGCTTTTTTCCCCTCTATAGAGCCCCCTTCAAAGTGCCAAACAGGAGACGCTGACCTTTTTGGAGCCAATTAAAACCTTAAATGACTTTTACTTTGAAGGGCGGCAGTGCCGGTGACAAGTCTAGAAAAATCTATATTTCCTGAACAGGTACCGTCTACATCAAAAAGACCGAAATGCGATCTAAAGCTGTCGGGGGCTTTTGGCAAGTTTGAGCTTCCCACGCGTAGCTCGGGCTGGACTGGGATTCCCTCTCGCTTGTGTGCAAACATGCTGACGGTGCAGCAGCACTTTGATTACACAGCCTGTCTCCCGCCTGCTTCTCATCCGAGAGGAACTTCCCCTCTTCAGAAACGCGTGTTCACATATATATATGTATATATCTGCTTAAATATGTAACTGCAGCTTGCAACACAGAGAGAGAGATGCTTCTCGCACTGAAACAGATCCTCTGATCTTCAGTTTTCAAACGGTTTTCAGTGGGAGGCACCATGTTGTTTGCAAAAAATTGCGGTTTAAAATTGCAGCGTCGTTCTTTCGACACTGCGGGCCTACATCATACTCCTCAGTGAGCCTGTAATTTCATTTTTCCCAGACCGTGCTTCTTAAATTGCGGCGATGCGCATTTCATTAGGCATCGCCCCTGTCCTTTCCTTTCCCGAAATTCCCGTCGTTATTCTTCCCGCGGGAACGCCGCCGACATCCACCAGGAAGCGCTCCCCCCTTCTCCGGAGTCATCCGTCTTCGGCGGGGGGGCGAGCAAAGCGCACGATTGTCGCCAAAGTGCTTTCGGTGGGGGACTGTTCTTATGTCCCCAAGTCGGCGAAGAAGGAGGAGAAGAAGAAGGAAAAAAAAAAAAAAAAAAGAAGTTCACAACCGCGGCTCCAGCGGTTTCCATAGTAACCCTCTCTCATCTCATTTCTCTCCTCCGCCGACACTTCATTCCAGGAACAGAAATACCTGATAGGCCTGGAGGGGAGCTCTGCTTCGCTATTTTTTTTTTTTTTTTGTGATACCTTGAAGGCGAGTCGATATTCTTCTTCTGCCTTTTTACCTCGGCGCATGAAAGCCGGAGGGTGGCGGCGGGTAGCGCCGTTTTAATGTTGCGAGGAAATTTCATAAACAGCGCGGAAACCTCCGTGCCCTTGCGGCTACACTTCCAAAAACAGCGACTTGCTATTTTTACTGGGCTAACTTTGTGATTCATAATGGAAGGATATTGGAATCATAATTACCGAGTTTCCTTAGTTCTATTGCTCATAACTGCCCTGTGCTGCCCTTAGGCGTATAAAGTGCCCTCAAAAAAATACCCTTGATAAAGATCAGCAAAAAAAAAAGTCTAGATAAAATAACAGGTACTGAGTATATTCTGAAAAGAAATTGGAAGATTATAATACCACTTAAATTGCTCAGGGAAAACATCTCATCTGACCCCTTATGGTGTGGATGGGTTTAGGGGTCAAGCCTTATGTCCACCCAAGGTAAAATCCAAGCTGTTACAGACTGTTATTAGCTAAAGTTTACACAATCAGATTCTCTGCTGGCACTACATATGGAAAATACTCGCAATGTATCCAAACAAAGCAGGCCTCTCCTTTAACCTTCTCTACTGAATGTGTCGGCAGAAATCTGACATATTTTAAGCGCGCGTTTCCGTCGGCAACGTGGATACAGGCCTAATCCTGTAAATCTCAGTTAACCTTTTACACCTGTCATTCAATCTCAGCCCCGCCGCCTCTGACAAATCCTCCGTTTGAAGAGGATGAACTACGGTTTGCGAAGGAGCATGTCGGGTTAACAGCAGCAAAAACCCATCAAATAATGAGACTATCGGAGCTAACGTGAATGGAAGAACCTTCTGCGATGACTAGCGACTGACTTTAGTGGCACAAAACAAGATTTGTACGAAATTATGCTTAGAAAAATATATTTTCTCTTTTTTTTCTTCCCCATTCGGAATCGCCCAGTCAGGCTCACACTGCGATGCTCCCACCTGCCACCTTGTCGATTTTGGGAGAGCACGGACAAGCTTGTGCTCCCCTCCAAGGAAAGTGATGTCATCCACTGGCTTGCACAGACATGAGTCAGAGGAAGACACTTCAGGGGCAGCTCAGGTGAAGTAGCTGGCCGCCATCCAGCCCGGTGAAACCCTTCCATCCCGGGGGTCGATGCCAGAGCCAAACGTGTGCCACCCTGTAAAGATGCCAGCCATATTCGGCACGGGCACCTTTTGGGTTTCATACTAGATTGTGGAGCCCCCTTCCATGCACTACAACAGGGGTTGACACAAAAATGACGTTTCATTTTTTTTTAAATTCCGTCAGAACCCTACAGTTTTTGGGAGCGTTATGAAAGTATGGTTATATTATAGATTATAAATGCAAAGATTTAAAAAATGATTTGATACCTGTCATTCCATCAGATTAGCTCTCCATATGTTGCCACCATTGGATAGCTACCTAGTTGGCCAGATATTGTTAAGTTGTGATAGCGGCTAGGCAGCTAACAGAAAGCAAGCCAAACCAGAAAGCCAGCTGATTGTCTATCAAGGCATTTTCAGTATCAATGCATTTTCTCACTTCCTTTCAAGACAAGCTGTATTTGCTGTGTTTTGGCATGCATTGTGCTCCACTGAGCAGTCTGTAGCAGAAAATTCTCTGAAGTGTTGGTCTTCAGACCAGGGAATATAGGCCTAATTAGCAAACAATCTGTCTAATGTATTCAAAGGCACAGAGAAAAAAAAATCACATGGCAGACACACACACACCAACTACTGATGATATGAGCCTTTTGGGGTTTAAGAAAGGACAACATTTTGAATATGGATTTCTGGCAAGCAGCTGTTACAGCTGTGTTATTGGCTTCTCCAAGGTATCACTCACGTCAGTCTCACAAGTGAAATGTCGGCCATCCTTGTCTTGGCCAGCCCCCAGCCTTGACCCTTTAAGGTGTGATGTCACAAATATGTGATTAGAATATTATTAACTGAACATTCTAATGCTGATGCAACAATCACTACTGGTGACTGAAAAAAAACTTAGTTCTAGAACATTAACTTCGAACAGTAAGAATAAAAAATAAAAAAAATTCCAAAAAACCTACTCCGCAAAGGGTTAAAGACACTGTTCAGTAATTTTTTTCCCATGCAAATGAAGTGTTTGTAGCCACACAATAAAAATCCATACTTCTTTTTTCAGAAGGCAAACTGAAATGTTGACTCTGTGGAGCGTCCCCCTGCCTTCCTGATAGCCATTGGCTCAAATGACAGTGAAACCATGATGAATGTATGCACACACACACACACGCACGTACACGCACATACAGTAAGAGACTATAGCACACGCGTTTATAGTCTTTTACAGGTGGTCATGCCTGCAAAGAACCATTTCATTTGCTGTGATGCAGTTCCAATATTACAGCCTAAGCAAATCCTAATATATCCTTCAACACAAGACGACAACCTAGAATATGTCAGTGTAAAACCACCTGGGTAGTGGTGGAGGGGGTCAGGGGCGGGGTTTACAATGACATAACAGGAGGGCGGATGTTTTACAGTTACTCCTCATAAAGGCGGGGTTGGGGGGGGGTGCAGTGTCACTGTTCTTTTTTTTTGACAGCTCAGATATACAAGTTCAATTATCCTCCTTCTCGACAGCCACTGCCCTCCCAGGTGTTGATATATCACGGTCTTAAAAAACGTGAAAAGAACACGAACAGGTTTCAGAAAAGAAAGAGGGGGAAAAAGAAATACCATAATCCTCGCCGAAAAAGATAAAAATCTTAAGAATCGCAATTTATTTTTTTTTATGTCCGGTGCTTTAGTGATGGGCTCCACGTTGTTTTACATTAACTGAGTCCATTATTCACAGGTAAGAGGCCTTCGCTAATGATGCCTCGGTTAAAGCCCTCAGCCACATGAAAACGGGCTCATTAAGCATAATACTTTAATGCATAATTATGCACTTTCCATCGTTTGTCATTCAGCAGGTTAAATCATTGCTTCGCGATGAAAAAGTGAAACAGTTTCAGGAATAATATCATTATGCGGGTTTGCACCTTTGATGTTAACACATGAAAGCGTCGCGCAGATTATCGGCGATTTTTTTTTTTTAAAAAAAGCGAATTAAACTGAAGATGTTTTCTCAGCGTTAATTCTCTCGCTCGGCGCGAGCAGATATTGGTACAGCACTTAGCGTGCTGTCATTAATTCAAGGGCTCTTCCATTCCATTATAATTAGGCCAAATGGGTAATTCCACGTTGCCGGTAGCCGGTAGCGTTTTGCAAAATCGACAATTCGACAATTCAATCGACAGTTCATCGGAAGCATCTGAATAATTGCTGATTACAGTGACCTTATTGGCACGAAGCCAGTTATTCCATCGTTATTCAGAAAATTCTAGAATTCTGAATAATCGTATCACATATGAGACAAGCTCGTTATTCATAGCACTGTGCACAATAAGCAATTATTTCCTAGATATGCCGACAAGTATTATTTCTCGATAAAAAGACGATTAAAAATAAAAACATGCATTTGTAGTTGATGTGCAAGAATGGAAGGTTGTTCAGATTTTCAAATGTGTTCTAGTGCAAGGGTACACACCGAGAGCTGAAGTCTGAAAGTGTATCCCCAAGATTTTGCGGAGCTCTAGCACTGGAGTGAACCAGTATAGTTTATTGAGCTGTCAGAAAACTAAATGGTTGGAGCAAAAACCAGCACATAGACCACACCTCCAGGACCGGAGTTTTTGTACCCCTGTTCTAGTGGCACACTCCAATTCAAAAACCTTCAGTCCACCCTCTCGATCTCCAGGAACGTGAAACCAGCTTCACTGAAGTCCTTGATCCACTCGAGCAAGGGAGTGATCATTCACAAAAGGCTGATCCAAGCAGGCCGAGACCCCCCCCACCCCCGCCTGCATGCGGTACAGCTCCACAGACAAGCCTCGGTCTCAGGCTTCCATTCTCTCAGCCTCCACATCCGACATGTTGCTAGGCTACGTTATTCCATTCTTTAACAAAAAAAAAAAAGATTCAATAACAGCGCTTAGCATCGACCAATGCTCTGCCATACTAATATTTTTGCGCTTAAAAAATGACTGTCACTTCCTCACATTTTGCAGTGCTATGCACAGTGATAAAAGATGTGACCACCACACACATGCCATGTTCACCCCTAATAACAGGGGTGAACACGAGGGGGTTCCGTGTCTGCAGGTTTTTGTGGTTTCCCTTCAATCAGCTGCCAATTAAGGCCTTGAGATAAAGGTGTGTGGATTCCTTAGCCAATCAATGACTTCAATGAAACACGTGTGCTGAGAACACCCCAAACAACCAGCAGACAGTGCGGCCCTCCAGGACTGGGGTTTCACACCAGTGCTGTTCAGCTCCAGCTCCAGTCCAGGAAGGCCGGTTTCCCTGCTGGTTTCCTTTCCAACCAGTTACCTTAGTTTTGGTTTTCTGGCAGCTCTATAATCTACGCTGGTTCACTCCGGTAAAATCTTTAAGTTACACTTGCCTTGCGATTGTAGGTGGTGCTCATACAAATTTCAGATCGATACACGATTGAGCTAATTACATAATTGAGCAGAGCAGAGGTCAGCAGAAAATCCTGAAACGGATCGGCCATGGCTGTGCACCTCGGGTCCACGGGGTTGCTTTGGCAGGAGTCTCACAGCACCACTCTCCTTCAGGAAGAAAGATCATTCTGTCAGCCAGGAGGGAAGGTGGGGGGGGGGGGAGAGATAGGGGGGTGGAGGGGGTTGTGTAGCATCCCCCCCGTAGAGAAGACTGCAACTGTGCAGGGGCCTTTCCTCTTGCACGAGTTCATTTATGACGAAGCAACATTTACTTTTCCCGCTTAAGCCTGACGCTAAGCTTCCATCGCACCTTTCTTTATTATTAAGATGGAGTGTCCCGCCAGTCAGGCGGGGCGGGGAGCGGGGAGCGGGCGCGCGCATTCGTCCTACTCTGTTAAAGACGAGCAGCGTCGTCGCGACAGTTTTGTGCCCCGGCGCGGCTTTGCTGAGCGCTGCACGATGCGCTCAAACAGAAGAAGCTCGGTTGTCGGAACAGGTCACGTGCCACCCACCCGCCGCCCCTCCTTTCCGCCGGTTCAGAGCGAGACGGCACTGCCGCAATGAGCTTTAAAAACTGCACGCGCGATTAACTCAAATGCATCCTCGGACCGCGCCAAAAAATACCAAAAAACTGGCTCCGAAACGGGTCTGCTTCTCGGAAAGGCTCGTTTCGTAAAGTGGCGCGAGCAACGAGCGCGGACGATAAATGATCGCTCTCTTCCAGGCGACGTGATGGATTGCGAGCGACGCGGGAAATGGCAAATAACACAATTTATACATAAAAAAGAATCAATTCTCCCCCAAAAAGCTGCCTAGAGCTTTGAATACATTTACAGACTATTTGTCCTGCTGAAGGATGTCTGTGTGTGCGTGTGATTAATGCCACGGTTGAAAATCAAAGCTCTTCCTCCCTCGCACCCACAGTACGGAGAGAAACGAGTCCTGCACACAGATTAATATCGGGGCCCGCTAATATTCTCCGTAGCGCCGAAACCGGTTTGTGAATTATGATCTGTCTGCGCAGAAAATGAACTGCTTCCCACCGCCAGGCAATGATTCATGCCATTCCTCGGGTACTCTCTTATGCATGTGGGTTGTGGACACACCTGTACAAGATATCTGCAATTGCCGACATACACATGACATGACGTACTTTGTGTAGGAAAGTCAGGTGCTGCTTGGAATTTCATTTTGTTTTTGTTTTTTTGTTTTTTTTTTAAATAAGGAGCACCAGGGAATACAAAGTGCTTAGACCAAGGTATCAGACAACAGAAAAGGACACCGTTCGACTCTGCTTCACACAAAAAATAAAAAAATTAAGAAACATTTTAAAAGCTGTGCTCCATACACACCTGCTTTTTACCCATCTTAACTGCAATCATCAGCAGGTGCTTGCTTTTATCAGTCACAGCTTCTGACAGACTATTGGCCAGGGCTGCTCAACCTGTTCTTGGAGATCTACCATCCTTGTAGGCATTCACTCCAACCCTAACGTACCATGTTAGGGTTGCATTGAACACCTACAGGATGGTAGATCACTTCAACCCTGACAAAGCATACCTTATTCAATGACTACTTCGCCTAAATCTGATAATTATAACTTCATAGATAATATTGATGGAACAGTGCAGCAAATATTGGTACCTTTTACTTGCTTATTTCTCTGCCGTTATCACAAAATATAATAATTGCTGAAGCAACGCTTTGTGAAAAGGCAAATACAAAACAAGCCAGCCATGGTTTTATTTATTTGTTTATTTTATTTTCTTATCAGCCTTTTCACAAAGCTTTGCTTCAGTGATTTCCACAACCGTAATGGAAGCGGCATGAGCTCCTGATCACTCGGCTGCAAAATCGCACAGTTTTCATACAATGAACAAACAATCAATTCCCCCGTTACTTCTCGTCCTCCGTTTCTTAGGCCGAGCCATGCTTCCAGCACCACGGACAGTTCCGTGATGGATGAAACGGGGGGAAAAAATGAGGCACACACTAAAGAACAATATTAAATGATGATTAAAGCTAATGGGGAACGTCAGCTGAGTGCACTTTGCATAATTGCATGTTATCCAGAGTCTGATGAGTGAGGACAAAGGGGATGACATGACACTCCGTGTCAACATTTCATAAGGAGGGAACAGATTCTGATGGGCTTTTAGTAAAAAAAAAATAAAAAAAAAATTTAAATGCAAAAAGAGGGTCAATGAATCTATATATTGTGTGCGTGTGTGTGGTGTGCATGTGTGTGTGATCGTGCGTGTGTGTGTGTGTGATTGTGTACATGTGTGTTTGTGTTCGTGTATATGTATGTGTGTGTGTGTAAGACATTTACTAATGACTTCTCAATAAATATTTTTTCACAGATGGCCGCTAGTTATGATCTCATCCTTTAATGCATCGCTGCGATTGATGAGGTGTGATGGCAGGAGGTATCGGGGGTGATGTCATTAAAGCACAGCACTCAACAACACTGCCGAAATTCCCCAGTGGAATTTGACAGATCATTTTCACCGAAAGCAGCTCCGTGCACAGAAACCTGCGCACCTAAATGTGCAGAATTTGACTCACCCTTGCTGCAGTCTCTGGGAGCTGAAGTATTTTGGTTATTATTGCATTTTGGGTTACGAAAACCTGGAAAACAGGGATGGTATTCCACTCTGCTGCAACAGGAGCAGATGGCTCAAATAGACGCCATGCATCACGTCTTACGCCATGGCTTTGTTGGATACTCGGTCGCGATTGGCCCACGAGCGGCCATTAGTTCCGTATGATGATTGCTGTATAATGACCTCTGTTTCACACCTGATTACATCCCTCCACACTCAATATAGCCCAGTATTCTGATCAGAATGCAAATCTTCTCATGTTAGGAACTAATGTTATCTTTAACTAGGCGATGTGGGGGTGGGGAAACAAACCTGGAAAGAAGTAAAGGAAAATGTCTATAGCTGGCCATGTTATGAGAACTGCTGATGTACCAATCTCAGCCATCAACGTCCCAGAAAAATTACCCCCCTTGAATGACTTACTTCACTATAAACAAAAATGTCCAATTTAATTTTTGTAAATTGTGTCCACTACACAAAATTAATACCATCTTGAGCTAGCTTGTTTGTGGTTGCTAGGATACTAAAAGCCATTGTTGTTGTTTGTTAGAGCTGTGTTTTGTGGCAGAAGCTAGAAATGTACAAATATGCATAATAAATTCAATTTAAACATGATTTTCTAGCTGGTAATTAATTTTTTGGGCAAGTGGCCATGGTATGTGGTACAGCTACAGCGGTCTGTTAAGGGAAAACATATTTTTTCTTCCATTTGGTGTGGGTGCTGAGTCAAAGTTGCATAAATATTGAACATTAAAGAGCACAGCACCTGGATAAGGAAAGACGTACAGCTTTTAGTAGGCCTCTGTAACCTACGGAGCTCCGCATACAATTACGAATGACTCATAGGCTACAAATACAAAGAAAGAAAAAACAGACTGTAGCAATGTTGCAAAAGCAAAAAAAAAAAAAAAAAAAAACTATGTTCTTGCAGTGTTGGACTCTTCTTCTCCCTTATCCTCATAGTCAGTTCCTGAGTCGAGCTCACACAGACATGAGTTGGAGGAAGGCACTTTTGGTGCACATTAAGTGGCAACACCGACCGTTATCGACCAACAGGGGGCAACGGTGCCCAATGAGGTGCCGTCAACCTAAACCCTCCCTTTCTTGGACTACTGTAGCGCGTCTGCCTGTGGGGTTTCTGGCCACAGTCGGCACTGGTACGGTCCAGATCCATTACCAAACCACGGGTTCTGTCCGCACACTAGAGCAATGCCTTAACAGCAGCGTTTCTTAAACTGTGGGTCGGGACCCAAAATGGGTCGCGGGCGTGTATGAGGTGGGTCCCGGAATTACTCTGTAGTCCATTAGGCTACGCTGTATCTGATGGGTCCCTGAAAGGAAATAGATCTCAAATTTGGGTCCCTACATTAAAAAGTAGTTCTAAATTTGGTCTCGATATTAAGAAAATTGAAGAACCAGAGCCCTAAGAGGTGGAGCCTACCGGCTGTCCGCCATTTTGACTGCTTATAAGGCAAGGACAGACTCTCAACGGCACTCTCAGCTTTTCAGGGAAGGCACTAGAATTTGGGGAGGGAGGTTAGTCATCACGGAAGACAGAGACAAAGAAACAAAAAGAGGGAAAAAAGAGAGAAACGAAGGAGAGAAGACGGGAGATCAAAAGAGCCCCAAAGAGGAAGAGGCAGAGGAGAGGCCGGCAGGTGTCTGACACCTGAAGGGGGATGTGTTCTTAAAGCACGGCTCCACAGGAGGGCCCCGGCGGGAGAGAGACTCACACAGGTTAGCTGACAATCGGAAAACCGGCAGGAGAGGGGGAGGAGGAGAAAGGAGGTAGAGACAGACAGACAGATCGGAGATGAAAAGAGGGGAAAAGTGAACATCAGAGCCAGGTTTATGACCAGTCAGGAGCTCGACAGCGTTCCCGTCTCCTCTCCTGCTCAGTTTGGGGGAACTGAGAGTGGTTGTCATTGTGGGGTTTGCCAGTTTCGCTGTCCTCTCTTGGGCCCTATCCAGTGACAGGAGGGCCCCTGAAGCCGCCCCCCCCGCCCCCCGGCCCTGCCGCAAATCCAAAAATCTACACTAAAATACTAATAATATCAGAAACTTCCAGCTAGAAAACTATCCCTTTAAGTATTGTCTTCGAGTGCACCTATGCTTAAAGCTCAAGCAAGCAGTGGTGTTTCTTGGGAAACAGATCTTTTAAAGTGAGCATTTACTGTGTTAAAGTATTTGTGTATGCAGGTAGAGTGTGACTTGTGTCCACTGTTGTTGTGTCTGTGGACCTTTGCTGTTGGTGACAGCGTGACTTTTCCCATTGAGAAAGTCTGTCTGTCCGTCTTTCTGCCTGTCTATAAATATCTATCTATAAATACAATCCTGTATGGTTTTGCTCATGATGTTCTACTGTGCTCACTTATCCATGAAATTTGTTCATTTATGCCCAAATGGCTTCATTTTTTCTTGAATAGAAATGACATCTGAAACAACTCACCAACTCAATTATTACATAAGAGAAAGACGTCAAGCTTAAGGACAAATCGTATGACTCACAGGGAAGAATTACAAACCATTCAGAACCCACAGATGACCTTGCAGCGGGATTCACTTGAGAGCAATGAGTGTTAGGACCTATTTCCAGATCTTTAAATCTTGCTGGCTTCACTGGAGCACAGAAGACAAGATATGATCAAAGGAACATTTAGAGGAACTGGAAAGAGTGACTCATTCATAATAAATGCAGATGGAGCCATCTGTAACTAAGGCCCAGCTCGGTCCCACGGGCAACCAATTCATTTATTTTTGTCCAGATTAATCTCTAAAATTGCACCATTGCTTTTACAGACAGTGCAGATTAACAGACCTCTGCTGGTGTGTAAAGCACAAGGCACCAGTGACTCGAGGGCGAGCTTTCCGGTTGTGCTTTGTTTACAGTGGTGAGACTCGCCATCGAGACAAAACAAACAGCGCAGAATATAATTCATAACCACTGTCCATCGGCCATAATTGAAATTCCCTCTGCTTGCCCTGAGAGGGCACCTCCACCAGAGTCCACGCCCAGTTATGAGGAATAGACCCCCCCCCCCCCAAATACAGAAACAGGAAGACAGCTAGATCCTCACAGGAAGTTCAGTATTTACATAGTAAATCCACACACACACACACTTGTGCATTGGGGTGAACAATCACATCTTTTTATTATTATTGTTGTTATTATTATTAGTAGTAGTAGTAGTACTAGTATATAATGTTGTAACAGTAGCAGCTGTAGCATGGCAGTCATGGTAGTAGTAGTATTTGTAGAAGGGATACGCTTCACGGAGGCATGCATTCGCGCGCTGGCACTTCCGCGTGTGAGGGATTGCTGGGTGAGAGACGTGGAGCCGTGCGACGGCCGCGGAGAAGGCGATCGATGACGGTACGCAAGGCGGCCACGCGGCTCTGGAGGACGAGCGAACCAGGGAGAGACGGGCAGACTGGCGCTCTGCCCGCTGCTAGGCCGGTTTGTGAGAGAGCTGCGGCGAAAAGGAAGATGACAAGAGTTTTCTCCGCGAGAGGATCTGGCCACGTACGCGCGAGTCTGACGCAGCAGGACAGTGGCGCTGCTCGAAGGAGACGTCAGCCGTCAAACAGAAACCCATTCTAAACCCAGGCCTGTCGAATGCTGCATCTTTAATGCAGGGCCCATTCTAAATAAATAAAAATAAATAAAAATGTGGTTGTTGTCGACAGAAGTAGTGTCCAAAGAGCTGTTTTCTGACGTGGCAAGGTGAACAGGGGGCAGAAAGCTCACCTATGAACTAAAACTCAAAAGTTGAGAAAATTAGGAGTGCCAACAGGTTAAGAAATCGAGTTTTTAATTAGCCACATAATGCATATCAGCAGCTAATGCCTTTTCTCTTAATTGCATATTACGTGACGGTGATTTTGTTTTAGGGTTGCGCAATGTGGGAATTCCCCGTTTCTCATTAAAACCACAAAATGCAAATTGCAAACAAGCTTCCGCATTCACGGGAGTAGATGAGCACAGACGCAAAAGAGGTTCAGATGACATGACGTGGTTAGGGCAACTTTTTCAAGCTCGTGACACTTTCACTTAATTTATAGTGTCAGGGGCACATCAAATGTGTACCCTCTCTGGTATTGTACATGCTGCGCCATGATATTTAAAGCCGCTGTAAAACTGAAGTGTGTGTTGCGTAAGTGACCCTGCAATGTTGCAGTGCGATAAATAATATGTGGAGATGGTAATTAAGACTTCAGCTGTGCTGTGCTCTCTAATTAAACTAGGAATCAACATAGTGAAGCTTCAAACTGCTTAATTGGTTTTCAGGTCAATTGCTGTACTTTCAGGAAAGCTCATAGCGAGAAGTCAACTGTGATGTGATGCTTTATAAACTATTATGTTGCTTTGGTAATTAAACACTGAAACAGTGATGGCAGTACCGACAACCCGCATTGTTTATATGCAAAGCTAAATGCTGTATGTGTCCACTAGCTCATTCAGAATCCCAATATGTACTCAATTTTTGGCTTTTTGGATTATCCCTCCCCCCCAAAATTTCAAGTCAGTGTTCTAGAATTTCATTGCTTTCAGTTACTAGTGGTGATTATTCCAGCAGCATCAGAACGTTCAGTTAAGAACATTCCATGTCAGTTTATAGCCAGTTCAAATCTCAGTGCCCATGCACTGTTTTCTTAAAATTGCATTTCAGCTGTTCAAATGCATTTACATGCGTATTATATTTGCTTCATAATCTGTGGAGAATGTTTCCTGTTTTGTTTTGAAGCACACAGTGGATACAATTAGGGCAGTACAAACAATTAGAAAAAAAAAAGTTAATTAGAGGAGGCTTGTACGCCTAAGTCAGCATTATGATGCAGAGAAATGGCAAGACACACTAGCAGGGATGCACCAAAAATGTGGAAAACCCATCAGAGACAGAGTGCAGCCACCTCCACATGCAGTACTTCCCTCCCCACCACTGAATACAATTTATTCTGCTGTTAGATGACAGTTCAATTACGGCTAGAACACATCCAAAAGGTTGGAATTTCAAAAACATCAAAAATGAAAAATCTAGTTTAGCAAATGTTTGGGGCCATCCTTCGACAAAAAACAAAAAAACAAAAAAAAACAAAAACAAAGGGATATTAGATCTTAGCTGGCATAAATCAATTTATGTTTTGACAGAGGAATTTATCAGTGCTATTTTCTTGGCACAATAATGTATTGAATTACAAGCTGTTTCTAAACCAGCACATCTTTTAAATTAATCATGAATTAACTAAGGAATTGCTAATATTTGGAAAACACAGTCGCCCAATCATCCCCAATCATTCTCTCTTGGATAGTGTCCCTGTTTCTGCCATGCTTTCTGTCTCCAGTGTACTTAGGTCAGCTCATTCATTCAAACTGAGAAAACACATTTCCATCCCAAGAATTCTGTCAGCCAGCTTAACTATAGCAAATAAGGGTTAATCAGCTTTGCTTCTGTTTTGCCACTATATAATCAACATTTTATGTAAAATACAAAAAATGAAACATTGCCTTCCTCTGTGCCTTCTTAAACCCCCACATAGACATAATGTGAATAATAGGAAGATATAATCAGATGTATGTTTTTTTTTTAAATAATTCAATTTTCAAATAATAATTATTATTACTATTTTAGTCCAGTAGACAGCCCTGTTAGTGACTGCTATAATCGTACTGCAGGGTTGGGGTGCACAATGAGACATTGATTTCCCAGTGACGCTGGACCCTTTCACATCGATGCTCGGCCGTTGTGGCCCTGAAGGTTTTGTTGGACATGTCAGCGAGTCGATAATTAGCTAATTTTAGCCTCCTACGGTGGTAACCTCTTCCCAATGATATTCACCACCTTCCCAGCCTTTTCCCACTGTATACAATAACGGTGTTTATAGCCGTTCATGCAAAGGCTCATTATCATAACGTTAACCTTCTGTGACTAATGCATTAATAGAGATGCAAATTTGTACAGTGTTGACGAGATGTAGTTTAATGATTGCTGTAATTAAACACTTCAACCCCAATCACGACACGGGACCTGGACATTAGTCATTCGTGCGTAGAACGGGAGGGGCCGCCATCAAGATATTCGGGGATCGTTTCGGTTTTTTCTTTTATTAGTGCCTTCCGTTTCTGGAAGACGTTACCCTGGAAACAATAACAAGCCTCCTGAGTGGCCGAATCTGTGTGTTCTATGTGTGGTGACTCAGGAATATAGTAGCCAACAGTGTACTATGCTTATTCATGGGAAAAAAGTTAAGGTTCCTGCCAATAGTACCTGCTCCTCTCACTGTTTTCTTATCCATTTGTTTTCATCCTTTTTTGTGCATTTTTCCCCCTCACACTTGTATTATTCCAGTGTATCCATATGCTTAAGAGTTCAATTATTCAGGGAACCATTTCTGTAGGTTACCGATGAAACACTGTATCAACCTATTCACATTTGAAACGTTTGTGAAATGCATAACACCCTCTCAAGGTTAGGCATCCTTTTGCATGCTACCGTACCCAGATTTTTATTTTATCTGTTGTATAAAGTGATTTTGCTGTATTAATATTGAAATCTAAAATAAATTAAAAAAACAAAAACAAATGCACTCTCTGTTCGATATGCAAATCAATAAAACAACACTTTGTATTTTTTTAAAATTATTTGTAGTAGTAGTAGCAGCAGCAGTAGTAGTAGGATAATTTAATACCTTACCAATGTCCAAGGCATTTTTGTGCTCAACATATGATATAATCCTCCAGTTCTTTCTTCAGCACCTCATTTATTAATATTAAAATCATCTGCGCATTACCACCTGAGGCAGCTCGTTCTTCAAAGATTCATAATCAAAGATATGAAAGTTTGGCTATCTTTCATGATACGTTTATGGGTGGGAACACAGACACACGATAATGTCTGATGGGTTGAATTCAAATTTGTAGTCATATGCTTTTGATCCACTTCCCCGATGTTGTATTTGATCGTCATGTTTCTGGCTGAATCCCCACAGCTTAATGTTAATATAAATATATATATTTTATACATTAGGACCATCTACCATGAACTGGAAACTGAGAGGGTGGAATGCACAGAGGTCAGTCTAATTCTTCAGGGCAACCACGCCCATTTCCAGGTCATGAGCTACAAATGCACTGCAGTCAAAACCCCTTCTCTACTTAGAATACATTCAAAAGGATTCGACTCGAAACCTTCGAATGGGATTCGAAAAATTTTAATTCTGCATTTTTATTATCCATCCATTTTCTATACCCGCTTATCCTGGGCAGGGTCGCGGGGGGTGCTGGAGCCTATCCCAGCGTGCATTGGACAAGGAATACACCCAGGAGAGGCCGCCAATCTATCGCAGGGCACACACACCATTCACTCGCCATTCACTCACACACTCATACCTATTGGCAATTTAGAGTGTCCAATTAGCCTAACCTGCATGTCTTTGGACTGTGGGAGGAAACCAAAGAACCCGAAGGAAACCCACACGGACACGGGGAGGACGGGCCAGATTCGAACCCAGGACCTTCTTGCTGTGAGGCAACAGCGCTACCCACTGCACCACCGTGCCGCCCCTATTTTTAATATTCATTATTTAATTAAAAGTTTACAGGGTCCTTTGCAGGCATGTAAATTAGAATGGGAAATATGGACTAAAGCAACAACGGCTTCATCGTCCCGCTTCGCCATTAATTACTTGATGACAAGCCAGTCGAAAGAATGATGGATCAGACAGAAAACAAAACAAAGAAGGTAGCGGTGACTTTGAAATCACTGTAATTACCCTGTCAGCACATGTGCAAACAACACTGCGTCATACAAATTACTGCAATGAATCTGTTTGTGTGCCCACAAATTTCACTATTCAAACAATCCCGCAGCCTTCGATGTGTGCCATTTAAGAAACTATTTCATCCGTGCAGAATTCCTTTGTAAAATATTTTAAAATACACAGAGTATTGTATAAGATCCTGGGCTGAGGAAGCAATAATACTTTATTGCTTACTGTCAAAATGCTAACAAAATGGCGTTGATGTGAGAAGTGTCATAATGACATTTATGAGATGGGAGCGCAAAGAATGCATAATTACATATGTTGCTATCTCGGTAACACAGAACAGAACGCTCACTATTAACCCAAACCGCTGAACCTCACCGTAAACACTCAGATTAAATGGCCCGTCCTCTACAGTACCTCACGGCAGTCATAAGATGCAAGAACACGCACGTCATTTCCATCAGAGGAACGCAGGGCATTGTAAAAGTTTGCCACAGCCTTAACCTCCGCAGCTGTAGTCTTTATATCAAAAGAGCTAGAGGGTTAGCTCTGTGAAATAACTTCCTCTCCTGTGCCCACTTCTGCCTTAAAAAGCTACAGCATAACCGATGATACTTTTTTTGTTTTTCTTCTGAAGTGACTGCCATGGCCATGCAAGTGAAATCACGCTGACGCCAGAATGCAGTGACCTTGTCTTGACCTTGCCAGCTGTAGCAGTCTGTCTCCCTCTGTGGAGAACACAGAGGAGCCTTTTGGAACCATTTTTTCTGAGAGGGTAGCAAGGGATACCACTGTTCCAGAATCATCTCCAACCACAGCCCTGAGGGGCGCCCTGATTCCGAATAATTCATCGGGGGCCCCCAGACATCATTTGGGGGGCCCCCACCAAAACATTTGCACCTTCTGATTCTTTTGATTGGAAACCAGTGTGAGAAGGTGGGGCCCTAGGCACAGAGCCTGATCTGCCTGGTGGGAGGGACAGCTCTGGAGGGTGGGACAGAAAAACTGTCTAGATATATAATGTAAAACTATTCATGGATATGAAGTCATGGATGAGACATTGTTTCAGCCAATTCTCTCATGCCCGGGCCACCATATTTAAAATTAAAAAAAAGATTTTTGTAAAAGCCAACACAGGCATGTTAACTCTTCAGTGTTCTCAACATATGCATTGCATCAACATCAATATTTAATTCAAACCTCAGCAGAAAGCACACTCATGTTGTTTAGTAACATCAGTCTTTGCAGCCTTTAAGGAAGTTGGAAATGTATTGCAGTTTCCATCATAACAACAGAAAACACTGACTTGCTGTCAAGTTTATATATGTGCAGTGAATAGCAATAGGCATTGGGTTACCAACTATCTAGCCTTCACACCAAATTCAATCTCTAATCTCTGGTTATATTTAATAGGCAAATGATTTAACTGACATATTTAACCAAGAGCTTAAACTGGGCTGGATGAGTAACACAGACAAAATGATTTTGCAATTCTGTTCTCATGACACAAAGTCATTTTAAAATATGTTAAAGGCATGCAGAATGTAGGCATCTGTGCCAACCCTTCAGTGTCAAAAAGGAGAGCAGACTGTGTAGCAGAAGCGGGAGAAGGGAATTATCTGTGCTAATTATTACAATTATTCAAATGGGCTAATTACAGGTCTTAATTAATGTGACATTTTACTGTATTTAAATGGAGGATATGCATATGTGTTTTTTAATCTTGATGCCGATTCCAAACTAAAATGTTGAAACTACAACTCTCAACATCACAAAACTGAAAATATGAAATGTAATATATTTAAGATTCAGTACTAACAACCTGACTCAGAGATAGCATTACATTACATCAGGTGCTCTGACTGTATACAGGGCAACGTATAATGCAAAACACCATGGCACTCACCAGAGGTGTGTGACCAACAGTGTACAGTATGTTGTCTGCTAGTCTGTAAATCAGTTGCCAGAAATACGCAACCTGTTTGGAGGTTAATAACCAAACACGGGTCCTACGGATCAGTTTAATCAGACCGTGAAGCGTTATGTCGACATACATCGGCACACGTAGCGCACAAACAGACACCAAAAGGCCTTTAAAATGTCTCCCCCGCTCCATTGTGAAGCCAGTTAACACGAGTGACGGTGTTCGGCGGTTGGGTGGGGGGGGTAGGGAGTAGGGGGTGGGGGGCAAAAAAAGAAAAAACCCATCAGGGTTTGAGCGGTACCGCCTGCTGTAAATCTGTCGCCCCCGATAAGGCAGCGGGAGCAACGCAGTAATGGAATGCGGTGTCACCAATTATCAAGCCACAGTTCCGCAGCCACTAATCAGAAACAAAATGGAGGGCAAAAAATAAACCTCCCTTGTGGAAGTGGCCATTTACATATTGATTGTGTGGAAATGCTAATGTGGTTATAATGGGAAGCTGTGCAGGCACTATGAAAACAGATAGACTGTTCGGGAGGAATCCATCCCGCTGAAAGAGGGAGGGACTTGTCATCTTTACACCTCCAGTTAAAGGAAAAGGACTCTAAAGGTTGTACACACACATGCACGTGCACACACACACACAGTCACACACACAGGCACACACATGCACGCACACACACAGTCACACAGGCACATGCGCATAGACACAGATGCACATGCATGGACACATTCACGCACACACGCACACACACACACATGCACGCACGCGCACACACATGCACGCACATATGTGCACGCACACACGCACGAGCACACACACACACACACGGAGACGCACACACACACCTGCCATGCAACAGATGTAATTCTGAAGATATGGGAGCAAATTAAACTTCTTTTTTCTTCTTCTTTCTCCCAGAATCCTGCTCTCTTCCTGTCTGTCGCCTCTGCCCCCGTGCACTTAGTAATGATCTGGAGTTTCACCCTGCAGCTGGAATCAGCTGTACATAGTATCCGTGCCCCACTCCAGCTCAGAATGACAGTGTGACAAAGGGGATTCTCCTGTAATGACGAGCTGGGGGCTCTCTCTCTGAAAAGCACACGCGCTACAAAATGTGGAACGGGATGGACGCTCAGATACGCAGACGGGCGAATTGTCAACAGATTGACAGCAGTACGCGATTTTCATGGCATTTTCGGCTGTTAATAGCATGCGCTCGCGTCACATGATGTCGGTTGTATTGACTTTTGTTTCCCCCCCCCCGGTAAGAGATAAAGGCTCAAAAGGCTTTCCACTTTGAGGAAAGCAAATTAATCGAATCTGTTTTCCAAGTAATAGATCGGCATGCTACTCTATTATGCTGTTGCTCTTAAAATGCAAAGGAAAATAAGGAATGGCTTGTGCCTGAAAGACATACATTGTAACAATCTCATCACTAGACAAGAGTAAACAAGAGTAGCTGCTCGCAGTTCCTGCACTGTTCTGGGGCTTTTAGAAAATATTTACAGTCTTAAAGTATAGTGCACTCTGCTAAAAGGAAGGTACCAAGCCTGAATGTCAGTGATTAGATTAAACATACTGCATTTTAACCGTGTTACTAGCGAGCAGCGAGGAGAAGCTTTTTGCATTAGCACAGGCTCTGCTTTCTTTCATTACAGAGGATGAATCTCTCCAAATGCACTTCCTCTGAGGAAAAAGAGAGAAGGGAGCAGCGCGGAGAAGATTAATTCACTTATTCACTTCATTAACTTCCCTCTGATAGATCATATATTGCTCTTATAGATCACCGCTAAGCACGGGGTGAATGTGAGGCACTGTTGCTGCCATGGACCATTGCTCGACACCATGCGGACACTTTGATGAAACGTAACGACGCCCTTGTAGATCTTTATTAGGCTCGGTGTGCGCGTTAGCATGATGTACTGAGGCTCGTCAGGATAATTACCAGGCGCTGTCTGTTTTGCGCAAGCGCTGTCTGTTTTTGTGTATTTTGCCACTGGTGTCAGCTAGTGCTCCGTCATCCTTTTTCAGACTGTCCAGGAAAAAGGTAAACGTCAAAATAATGAAATACACAAAAATAAGTGTAAATAATTTTTTTTTTTTCCTGAGCATGGGCCTTTACAAAAACGATGCCAACATCTCGTTAGACCTGTGCACGAACAAGCAATTTTAGCATTCTCTTTTTTCCAGCATGAAATTTTCCATTTGGTTCATATTTCATATGAATAATTGAAGTTGTGCAATGAAGGAAGAAATCTGATACTTATGTATTATTTTAGAGTCAGTCAGCGATGCATTATTGACTACTAGCCCCTGAAATCTATCATTCACTTGGAAACCTTTTGGATTCTCCATAATGTCTAATAACTTATAACACATAGTCTATGTACATTATAAGGGCAAAGTGAAATCATTTAAAACTGTTACTGCATTCTATTTCTGAAAGCCTGGTTTCCTTATGAACTGTTTTCACAACACAGTGATGCTTTAAATCATAACACATGAGCAGCATTTCTTCTGCATTATGAAATATAAATCATTTGCAGGTGCAAGTGAGACTAAAGGCAGAACACCATTAGAATGTGCTGTTTATCATTCAGGGAAAATAAATAGGCTTTGTGCACACAGAGTTTACTGATACTTTACTGATATTTAATCAAGCATGACTGGATAAGAATCAGAGTCTATTAAAATGCAGTGCCCCCTTTCCTGATAATACGCGATTTATTGATAAAGATCCGCTGGATTCTTGGCGGAAATGAAGTGTGGAAATGAAATCGTTGACCAGGAAGGCTTTGCTTATCCACACATATCAACAGTGCTGGAAAGCTCAGACTGAGTACTGAGTTAAAAATGAAAAAAGCTAAATAAATAAAAAAATTTACAGGTGGAGAGAAAAGAAAAGACAACAAAATCAAACTGCACCCGTCACCACAAATACGACCCAACCAGGCAGTATTTGGCACCAGACGTAGCTGTCAACCCAGCCATGCAAACAGAAGGCCGGGTCGGCTACCGGCCAGCTGCTTCCTGTGGGTGTCGCATGAATTGCTGCTGATGGAAACAAGGAATTTTTTTCCAAAAGTTCCATTATTGTTGCTGTTGTTGCAACCATTTACAGCTCTCTGCATCGCTCACTGTTTAATCCAGGCAGACGATCTGCCCCCTTGTTCTGTGTGGCGCGTTCCAACAGGCAAAATATTGGGCGAGCGATATGATAATGAGCTCTCTATGGCAAGCTGTTCGGAGAATGATGAAAATGTGTTCTGAGACTGGGCTGCTTTAAAAAAAAAAAAAAAAAACCTGTGCAACAGTGCGCTTTACTGAGCACCAACAAAAGCTGTCCCCCCACCCTCCCTCGCCCCCAGCCTCCTGGAGACTCAACAAGCAGCCAAAAGCCAAAAATGCTGTTTGTTTTCCAAGGACAATACCTCAGAAAGACTGTGATGCTCGTGTTTAACAGCTCCAAGAGCTTTGAGACTGCTGTAAGAAATAGTTGGCCAATCTGGGTTCAAAAACAAAAATTGGTCAACAAATCTTTGGAATTGATTGGAGAGAGGTTAGGACCCAAGCCAAACTTTGTGAGTTCATTGTCAATTGCTCACAATAACATAAGGAAAAATTACATGTAGTCTGATGAGTCTTAAAAGCACTCTTTAAAGCAGATCCACAATGTTGGCACCAGACAACCTTCACTTGCTCCTGAAGTTCTATTTGGTGAGACTTCAGAACCACGGGCAGCTCCAGAACACTGACGCTGTGTTGGGTGTGGTTTCAGCACCGTGAACAGCTCCAGCACACCATAGCTCTATCTGGTGAGCGTTCAGCACCACGGACAGCTCAAAAAACATTGAGGCTGAGTCGAGTCACGGTTCAGGACCATGGACAGCTCCAGAACATTTACGGTCCGGTTGGTCAGATTCCAGCACCACGGACAGCTCCAGTATACTGAAGTTGCACTGGGTGGTGTTTCAGCACCATAGACAGCTCCAGCCTGCTGTCCCACATAATCAACAGCAGACTGAGGGGCAGTATCTGGCAGAGGCTCTGCTCCAGGCTCAGTGCTGCTGGACTCTGGGAGATAAGGCTGGGGTAGAGACAGATGCAGGTGAACAGGACACCTGCTGTACAACATTCCATCAGGGACAGCCTCAGGATAGACAGCCAGTTACAGAGAGAGTCTGATCTCTGCTTAGATCAGAGTCAAGTCCACCAGCAAACTCCAGCCAAGGGGAGAGACCAAAGAACAAACAACTAAATGAGGGACCAGAGAATTTCAGCAAAGAAAATGACAAACTACATTAAAAAAAGAAAAAAATAGACATGCCAACCTTACAAAATACCAGCAATTTATCATTCCTCATTCCTGCCATTGAAAGATTCCATTCAATGACTTTGATGAACACCAGTTTCATTTACCATTAGCTGTGCACTCGCCAGTTTAGGCTGTTTAGGTTGGAAAAAG